>NW_028321915.1:0-206779 GCF_036245765.1 Copidosoma floridanum | reverse complement strand
AATTACACAAAAACAGGGAAATTATTTTATGTTAGAAGTTTTATTAATTCTCAAATTCTACTTTTATTAGTAAATCTATAATATTGTACAGCGTCAAAAATCTATGATGTACAGTTTATAGAAAAAAATTTTTTATTTGAGAAAAATCCAGTTTAATACCGTGTGATACTATAACACATCAAGTTCTAATTACATGCACTAATATTTGGATTTGGTACGCTAATGATACATCAAATTTTTTTAAAATCAAAAACATGAACAAATTGACGTAGTGCTAATTAACTGATGTAAATGAATTAGAAAATTATTCGATAAACAGCTACAGTTGCTGACTAATTTTTTACGTTACTAAAAAATTTTAATAAATAAATATTTCAAAAATGATAATATTTATTGCCGAAAAGATTCTTGTTATATATAGTGTATCTCCAATAGAAAATATCTTTATGCCTACGATGCATTGCTTTGAAATTCTGTCATGTAATAGTTTCTTTGCCACTTGTTCTACGGCGATTGGCTTCTGTTTTGTTTGTTTTAGGAAATAAAATAAAAAGAGGGGAAGTTAGGAAGGGGTTGACTATGTCAATGGGCGTTCCTTTTCTCCCACTTCATGGCCAGAAAATTTTCGTAGTGGGAAAGGGAATTCCAAGCCCTTCAAGGCACAGCCCCAACACGTCACTGTCTCGCAGTGCGTCAACTAGACAACACCTCAACCCCAAGTGATCACTGTGTACTACGTTTCCGATACAAGTTGTCAAAGAAGTTTAGTGCTCGAATAGATATTCGTTTGTGAAAAGTGTCCTGTAAAACTCGAGAAGTCACAACTTTCAGCATCCAAAAGGTGTCCATCCCAGCCGTGCCCAGCTTCATTTAAGGAGTTCCCGGAAGTCATTGTCTGCGTCACGAGAATCAAGTTAACAAGTAAGTGCATCTTTAAATCCTCTCTCTGGCAGAAATAGATGCGTCTCGATCTCATTGAATTTTTTTTTGTTTCCTTTTGAGTGATGTACTTTTTTCCTACAAACTAAGCAGAAAAATGCACCACATAAAACTAAAAGCTATCATTGATGTAGTATAAGAAAGTAAAAAATTTTTTTATCTTTATCGTTTCTTTGCTTCTTATTATCATTTCAAGTATGCCGTCTAAATAATGAAAATTTCACTTTTACTCTCTTCTTAGAAGTGCGTGCAAATAATATAATATTTGACGTAAGTTTTTACTATTAAAATGCAGTATTGGTAAAGAAAAGCTTAAATTTTGTTGTGCTAACACAATAAAAGCAATTCCTTACTCATTAAAGTAGTTAATTAAAAAAATTTTTTTGGTTTAACATAGTTTTTTTTTATTAATAAAACAAGTGCTAAACTTTTGCATAAACAGCTGTAATTTTATTTGAAGTAACTCATCAAGCACAACCAAGCTTTCCTTCGTTAAGAAATTCTATGAAACTAGGTAAACAAAACTCTCAAGATAAACACTTAGTTGATGTTTAAGACGTCAGAAAAAATGGTGGACGAAACAAACAATGGTTAAAAACCGTTTAAAAAGTACAAAAGTCAATAAAATTTAAACAATTTAGCTGTGCTTCGTTTTCGGATGTCTCTAACTACCAACTCACAATACTTATCAACATTTTAAATGTCATTTAAGTGATGTATTTTTTTAATACAAAAAAACCAGAGTTCTGCACCATATGTAACTGAAAGTTATTATTCAAGCTACACATAAAATTAAATATCTACTTTTGATGCCGTTATTTAAAAAAAAAAAAATTTTTTTTAATGGGACTTATCAAAAACATTATTTAAATTTTCTCCATCTTTACTATAAATATGTGTCAAAAAAAAATGTTTAAAATCAATTCTCACTACTAAAATGACAATGGAAATAATTTTTTACACATTAAAGTAGTTAATTAACAGAAAAATTTTTGTTAAACATAATTTCATTTTTACTATTAAAACTAGTGCTAAATTTTCGCAAAAAAAATACTAACTCAACTTGTTGTAAATCAACTAGCGTAATCAAGCTATCCTTCAACGTTAGATTATACAGAACTTGAATACTTTTTCGAAAGTTACGGAAACTGTAGAAAGCACTTTATCATTTTTTTGCACTCTAAAAATTGAATTTTCATCAATTTGATTTGGGTTTTCTACTTTTTCAATCTTTGATTTACTATAATAATAGAAATATAAAAGATAACATTTTACTTTAATCCTAAGTATAGAATATTATAAAAATTGGCTGTTTAAAAACCTAAAAATTCACTGCCTTATAAAAAACTAAATGAAGCTCTTTGTACAAACTAGAGTTTTCCATATCCAAAGTTAAAAGAAATTGTAGGCAGAAAAAAATAACAGAAATAATTGTTTAAAAGTTAAAAGATTAAATAAAATCCGTATGCGTACGACTACCATTACACTGCATTTATCGACATTCTAAAAAAAGTAAAACTTATTTAATAATTTTTATTGTTCTTTTAAATAACTTCTAATGATATACTAAGGCAAAAACATGGTTTAAAGGGTAGAAGAGGCTAGGATTATTTTGAAATTAAGTATGTGAATAAATAAAATTGTTGATAAAGTTATGTGCCCCAACCTAAATTTTACGATCAAAGCATGTTCCTGCTTCCTCCAAATTTCTGAAACAAAATATACGTGCAGCTCCTGTACATGATTTTAATATTATTTAGATTTGAAAAAGGAATGTTCCTGAAATTTTTTGAAGTATAAAGTCTAATGACATAATTATTTTATTTTACAAAATGTTTATTGAATTTTACGATTCATTAAAAAATAAAAAAGAGTAACATAAATAAACAATAATGTGGCATCTTTAAAACAAGAATATAGTGTCAAGTAGTGGTCCCGTTGTGTAAACATTGTATTTAAATTAGATTTAATCTTGGATTTGCTATGTATTGGTAGTTGTACTGGCGAAAAATAGTATCGATTTTACTATCTTGTACAAAATACGTATTTATTTAAATTTGTTAGGAAACGTTTGAATTCTCTTTACATATTTTTAGCCAAAAATGATGAAGCTCACCAGCCTCATTGTTATATCGGCCGTTGTCTTATTCATGCCATGTGATTCAGCAAAAAAGATGGAAAGTCAAGTTCCTGTAATTTTGGATGTACAAAAGTTCTATGCGACCACCAGCATAGGAATTATTTATAGGAGCAACGAAGGTGAGTAAAAGTAAAGCGATTATAAAAAGTTATTAATAGTAAATATCAACAATTTTTCTCTAAAATCCGCAGACATACATTCGGTGGTTAACATGGTGAAAGAATTTTCGCGAAAAATGGTATACTCCGTAGCTTCGACTATATCAGATCTTCCAGAAAAGTATCCGAAACTAAGAAATTACTCAAAAACCCTTTTTGTGGTGTTTTTAAATACTGACAATGATTTTGACAAATTCACGCACTTCTCGAGGCACCACAACCTTTCGCCTCACGTATGGCTATTATTATTTCGGCCTGTCATTACTGAACAAATTGACAACACTTGCCGATATCCTAAAAAGAATTACCTCCACTTGAATATAAAAAGTGAAGTCTTAATAAGATGCGGAGATAATAAAGACATAAATGAATGGTTTGCTGTCGGTCCCCAAAATGAATTACACGTTAATAAATTATTCGAGTGGAGCAAGAAGGACGGATTGATTATAACAGACAAACAAGCCTCATCAAGTGTAGTTGAGAGACGAAGGAATCTGACGGGTGCGTCGGCTATAATTAATGATAAGGTAACGAATTGTTTTAGTAAAAATTGTTTTATTTTGAAATATCACAATTATTGCATTCACAAAAACTTGATTATTTTTCTTTAATGTTCGTAGATTTCTACTTTTTATTCTAAAATAGTGGAAGATTTCGCATCTAACACAGGATTAGCATATAAGTATAAAAATGGCTCCCATATCAATAGTAAATCAAATACAAGTGTCAACAGTACAGTTATTAATTCCACAAAATTATTAAGTGAAAGTATTATTCTTCCCGGCAAGTTTTTATCGAACAAAAATTTGGATAATTATGACGTAACGATTGAAATTATGGATTTTCAAGATACATTATACTATAAATTACCGGGTACCATGGAGGTTCCATGGAGTGCTTATTTCGAGGTGAAATATTTGAATTGTAAAATATTCATGGCTTGATTTCTTTATTACGTTCTTTCTCTTTTATTGAATAGGTTTTCAGCAAACGCATTTGGATTTTCTTGATTATACTTATAGCTATTTCATCAATTCTATTTAGCGTAATTTTAGTATTACATAATGATAGAAGAGGATTTATTTTTAAACTGTCGGACAGTTTTTTAAACGTGTGGCGTATGTTCGTCCATCAGGAATTTACAGGTAAACTGTTTAAGATGGTTTATTCAATAATGCAGCAAAGATGTTAAATTTATGTTATTTATACCATATTGTACAAGATTGTCATTATAAAGTACAATTAGTAGGTAAAATTATATTTAACAAAGATTGGGTTGTTTTAATTGAATAATAGAACTAGATCATCACTCTTAAAAAATGAAAATTTTTATGCATACTTTTAAAAAATATTATACCCATGCGTAAATATACACGAATATGAGGTAATTGATGAAATGCTTACCATGAACCCATTCGATTTTATTATGAATTTTTAGATTACCATTATATTATCATTTATTTTTTAATACTTTTTATTATAGCGATATCCTACATGTCATGATGCTTTCTTTCTTCATAATAATATATCCTAAATTAGTTTTTAGGCGCAACAAAATTATGGCAGTGCCTTATAATTTTGTCAGAGAATAAAAAGAAGCCACTTCAAAATCATGTATTTTCAATATAAAACAAATTTTAATTTCAGTATGTGGGTGATCTTGTACACGTTTTAAGGAAAAATTTGAGCCCAGCTGAGTTAAAAATAATTCAGCAATGGTCAAATAACAAGTGGTCAGCTTTTTTACTGAAAATCTGTGAGGTTTCAGTTCATACATCTCCATTAATTTTTGTTCAAAATATGTCCAAGAATCGGAATAAACTTAATGCTTACCAAAATTGAAAAATTTTCTCGGTTGCTTATGTAGTTTGCTAATAACAATTAATGACAGAAAAATAATGACGAATTTCATGGTTTATCATCTTTAGGAGGTAAAAATACACAATATTTAAAAAATTCCGTGGACTCGAATCCCCTCATAAATCTCAATTCTATTTTAATAACTCTATAGCTATAAAATACTAACCACCTGCAGGTGATCCATAACGTGAAGACAAATACTTTTTTTAAACAAGAAGTGTGCAAAGAAATTTAGAAAAAATAAGAAATTTAAAAAAAAAGCTTTTTAAGGAGGTTTGGGAGGATCATTTAGAGAGGCGAGGAACGGGGAGGCCCCTCCCCGCTCGCGCATCTGGGCCCCCTTTGCCGCAGCTGCTCTTGTCCTCTACAATTTTTAAACTGTACGACTGTAACTGCTTATATTTTTTAAAAATGCCTGGCAAGGTTTGATTTTTTTTTGTCGAGCATCTTCCTTTCGTACCAAGTTATCTATAAAAACTTTTTTTTCAATCCAACACATTTAGAATATACCTTAATTTTAATTAAAAGGCAAACCTAACCTTGCTCTCTCATAAGAGACCGTGTTAAACTGTCAATTTTTCATAATTTATTTTCTCGAAAATTTCCGCTCATAAAAAATCTAGAAAAATGTATGTGCACTCCTAAAATGCTCAAATATAACATACATTTTTTGGCACGTTTCTCCATTTTGAACTTCTCTCACAAACTTCCTTAAATGGCAGAAGGAGGTGTTTTTTCCACTAACTTGGTAAAACAATTTTCCACAATTTCTGGAATCTTTATTTTAAAAAATAAAAAAATCACAGATGATTATTCAAGTTTGCAAAATGTACGTCTTTGATCTTGTTAATCATCATATACTCTTGAATATAATTTAAGAACCCTAAAAATTTAGGTACACTTATACAATGAAATTGCCTGTCTATACATACATTTTTTTTAATTT
This sequence comes from Copidosoma floridanum, assembly GCF_036245765.1. Taxonomy (NCBI): domain Eukaryota; kingdom Metazoa; phylum Arthropoda; class Insecta; order Hymenoptera; family Encyrtidae; genus Copidosoma; species Copidosoma floridanum. The sequence continues at coordinate 200,736 of NW_028321915.1, read as the reverse complement.
ACAGATGAACAATTCAATTTCGTATCATCCAAGATGGCAAGACTATCGCTATATCTGACAGCGTTCATTATTATTTCAATGTACGCAGGCTGTTTCACAAGTTTTGCTACAGTTTCAATACCACACATTCCATTTAGAAATGCGCGTGGATTTCTAGCGGACAAAACATATCAGTTGATTATTGTAAAAAACACTGACTCATTAACGTTTTTCTCGGTAATTTTGTAAAGTTTTAATTGAATATATCAACTACATTGTACTTAAAAACTTTATCCAATGATATTTTATTAGAGCTCAAAGGACAATATAAATGACGAACTGAGACAGTTTTTGAAAGATGAGAATAGTCTACCTACAACCCTCCAAGAGGCTATACAGCAGGTAATGTAAAATATTTAACTTACGTTGATAATTTTTAAAGATACTTAACAATGCATCACCTTTCTCAATAGCATTTAAAAATTATTTTTAACACTTTTATTTGTAATGGTGGTAAGACTATTTGTCAAAAGATATTTTTTTTTTTATATTCTACCGTAGACAAAAGTTTTGGCACCCAAAGAATTTGTGTAAATGTCATTAAGAATTATCTTTAACATTTCATTAAAAAAATAGTAATACAAAGATATTATTAAACGTTATAATGTAATTTTTTATTTTTGGAGACGGTTATACAAATTATTCGTATAGATCTATGTTTGTGTGTCCGTGCGTTGTGTGCAATAAATACGGTTCTATACTAGTACACTTTAAACTAGAGCAATTCTAGAAAATTTTTGAAAGATGTACAAATTTAATAAATTAAAATAGAATACTTTTTAGCGTGTTAATCTTAGAAACTTTTTTTAATTGTAGGTATGCAAGGAAAGGGTAGTTCTCTATAACATTGGTTATTCATGGAGTCAAGTAACTTTCAAAAAACCTTGCGAAATCTTAGCTATTCCACTAGGTAACTTTAGAAAAAAAGGTATAGTTTTGAACAAAGGAGATCCACTTCTTCAATTTTTAAATCATCAGTAAGTATTTTCATATAAAAATTTATGATAGACAATTTTAACAATACAAATTTTTTTCAGCATTCAAAAGTATAGAGAGAATGGAATCATTTCTCGAAAAAAAAACGAAAATCGGGCCAAATTCGGTATTAAAAAAGAAGTTTCATTTACATCATTAGGTCTTTCTGAAGTCACTCCACTGTTTGTGTTTTTATTAAGTGGATTTTCCCTAAGTCTAATCATATTTTTGTATGAGAAATGTCACAGACAGATCGTAAAGTATTTTGTAAAAAAATCATGTAGAAGAATCAAGAAACTTAAAAAACCGAAGAAAAACAACCGTTTGTATAATGATGGAAAGCCTTTTTCAATTTATTCTCAGTACAGAGAGCCACAGCCACGCCCTTTGTGGCCTTATACCCCATAAGAAGATTGTAGTGGTACAGTAAACAACAAAAATAAATTTTTAAATGATATACTTTTAATAAGAGTTACCTCATAAGCTGTTAGTTTACCATACACGAATAAAATTGAAAAAGTAATCATGAGTAGAAAAGAGTAGTTTTTGTATCATGTGCGCAAAGAAAAGATATCTCCCTCAGAAGCCGAGATTTATGTATATTAGTTATTAACTTGCAAAACTCGTTTTTCTGCTTAATTATGCCATAGATTTAACGCTCATGGTAAGAAAATTACTCCTAAATATAGATTTTCTACTGACCTGTACCAACTACATACATATTTCTCCACGACATTTTGCAATAATTCTAGGTTAATAAATTTAAAATATATTGGAGCTAGACTCACTGAAATTTTAATTGATAATTTTAATCGTAATTGATTTCATTGTCCTTGTTTTTTAAGCGATACCAGTAGAACTTAATAGTATTTATTGATTTACAGTTTACAATTACAGATGAGCCACTATGTTCAAGACTTTCTTTAAAAACTGTATATATATGTATACTACTTACACAACATATACATATCAATGTGTCACTCAAACTTATGAAGCTCTCCACACGAACCTATATATTTGACCGGAAATGTTTCTGATTTTATTGTACGGAGAACTGGAAGTTGGGCCTCCTAAAATATCAAGTGATTTATTTGTAGTAATCAAAGGAGTGCTTGGTTCTTGACGAATTTAAAAAAAAAAAAAAGAAACATCATCTTAAAATGCAGGGCTGTAATCTAAAACTTCAAATAGAATAGCTATATTTAATGATTATTATGTCATTTGGATTCAAACTGATCAGACATTGAGGGTGATTCCACCGTCAGATGGCAAAAATGTGCCAGGTGGCTTCTGCAAGGCACCTTACGGAGGGTCAAGGCACAGTGTGTCAGATGAGCCACTATGTTCAAGACTTTCTTTAGAAACTGTGTATATATGTATATTACTCACACAACATATACATATCGATGTGTCACTCAAACTTATGAAGCTCACAGACGTGAGATTCCGAGCCAGTGATTGGCTGATTAGGATTGTGTGTGTGTTGGTCCTGAGTACAGCAAACAGAAGAGCCAATCAAAAGAAGCTCCTGCATCTGACACACTGTGCCCTGACCCTCTGTGAAGTGCCTATAAGTGCTTATAGGAACATTTCAAAATTATTCATAATTCACATAATTACTTGACTTATGAAGGTTAAATAAAAAATGTAAAGATTCAATTATTTTGAAAAATAATTATTGTTCGTATATTTTTTATTCTACAATACAAGATCTGCAGTTAAAAATTCGCAAAGTCCTATATTTTTTCATTAAATGTTAATTATGAGTTAAATGTTAAATAAAAGTAAGTGTTTATAATACTTTTAGTGTTATGCAGTAAATGAATTTGTAATTTTCATAAAAGTGTTAAAATAAATATTATAAGAGTTCATTAGTTTGAATTTTTTTTATTTATCCTCTATATTCTTTTTTTTTACTTTAGTTATTTACCAAAGAACATGGTGAAAAAGTAGGAAGGTAAATAATTTATTTTTTTTTAAATACGAAGACAGAAAGTTCAATTAGAATTCGATGGAAAAATTACAGAAAATAATGTTCAATTGTTACAAGCACATGCTAATAAGATTAAAATTTTAACTCCCTTGTGAGTAGTGTTTAGCCGTCATATAAAATGTTTGCTCATTAAAAATGTATTGGTCAAGAAATTCTTAGTTGTACACTGTATACATGTTAATATACTATTTATTGCATTAAAAAATTGTTGTGTTAAAAGAAAAACCGTCATCTTTGTATTTTTTAATTATGCTTTTGTTTTTCTAAATTTTATTTTAAATTTTTCATTGTGTAGTATAATATCTCTGTTTCACTAAATTGGATCGTATTTTAAATAATATATTTAAAAAAGTATTTTTTTGTCAGGTACTTCGTATTAAAAATAAAAATTTTTAATTCTTAGAAAAATTAACTTATAACATCAATGATCTTAGCTTACTTCAACCTTAACAAAATACTTTTTATTGTTTGGCGGATGTTATTTAAAGGAGTTATAGTGCAGAAAAATAAGTAACAAACTGGACAGTTTTTGTCACTGTCAATTATGAGGAAAAAAGAGGTGGCTGAAAAAAAACTAAAATAATTCTTCAATAGTTACTATTCTAATTTTCTTTAATAATATTTTTTATAGGCATTTAAATCTTGCATATAAATATTTTTTCTAAAACTGTTGTTTGGCATAACATTTTAGCCTTGTCAAATAACTTAAAATCTGTGAAACCATTTGTAACAACAAAATCAAGAGAAAATTTTGTTATAAATTATCCTACGGTACCTACTAGATTACAAAAATTTTTTTAGTAGACTTTCCAACTATAAGTATCTCGATTGAGTGTAGGATAAAAAAAATAGCACTTGATATTATTATAAAGAAAATCGACAACTGTATAAATGTAATACTCAACTTATTTTATGAAGTGTTCGAATTTTAATTTTATTTTCTGTATTAATATGATAAAAACTATGAGATCTCAAAGTTATTTTAGTTGACTATTTGTGAATAAAATAAATTAGACAGTATAATGACATTATTCATTACATCTCTTTTTTATATTATCTTTTAGTTACTGTAACCATAAATCGACATTTATAAGGTTGATCACAGTCTATTTATGAATAGCTGGAGCATATAAATACAAGACATTGTCCGAGTCAAGCCACGCCTCAGCCTTATCCGAATCATTCTTATCTGGAATCTTACATATTAAGGTGATTTCTCGGGAAGCGTTTTCGTCCTCACCTTCTTTAACTATCTTTATGCCCGTAACTAAAACGAATTTACCACTGACCTGAAAATTAAACATACTTTTCTCACCAACATATTTTATTATCATAAAATAATTTTCATGCGTGTAAATAAAATAGTATTATGAAACATCCAACGGGTTTAATATTTCATTTATACCTATTGGCTCATAAAATTTCTTGACGAAGTATAGCATAAGACTAGTCAGCACATACTTTTTTAATTTTAGTCAAGCATTTAACACGAGTAAAATTTAATACTTAAAAAGTAAAACCAGACAATGACTTAGACAAAGAATTTCTGTACTTACGTTGACGTTAAGCGTATTCGGAACAAATGTAGTAGAATCTATTCCCTGTAGATGGGTGCCCTGCAAATACGCCACTTTATTGAATTTTCGAGTAATGTTAAGAAATCGAGATATTCGTCTTTAATTGATCGTTTCCTCACCTCATCATTATCGGCGGCTGAGATACGAGGATCATCCTTAGATATCGGCTCAATCTCCAACTGCCTCGTCTCTTGGGAAGTGTTGCTGGGAGATGTAATCTCGTGACCCGCTAACATTGTTGAATTGGGATTTTCAATATCTGATGGTATATTTAGACCCGGGTCGTCGTCATATGATTCCAGTGTTTCGTCAGACATTTTGATAAAAATACTATTGTGACGTGGCTTTTTCGATTGACAAAAAAATAAAGGCACGAATTGCGGTTAAAGTAACTTTATTGTAACCTCTTGAGACAAGTAGGGCGTGTCTCTAACGGCTCTAGATAATATACCCGACTTACCAAAGATTAGTAAGACTCGACTAACTTCGCTTTTCTTCTCTATTTTACTAGCTTCTCTCGTCTATTCCCCCACCTTTGAAAATTTAGGCCGAAAAAAGCGCACAGGTATTGCAATAAGAGTTGGGGTACAGATGAGGCAAATAAACAATACTTGCCGCCAATCTCACAAAAGTTGAAGAACTTGACAAATAGTAAAGATACACAGTGAGTATGCGATGTCGTCTTGCCATTAAGAGTTATATCGGTAGAAAAAAATTTACATTAGTGACATAGTTGACAAATGAAATAAAATAAAAATAATTTTAATGAATAAAATTTGTCTATTTTTATTATTTAAAAGCGGTTATGAATAGTACCAACAAACTAGGATTATATTGATTATAGAAGTCAGTAAGAATGAGATCAATTGTTACTTCGTCGGAAATTACTTCCTATCACAATATGGTCCACAATCTTTAAAGATTAAGTCAACTTGCTGTCAGATCTTACACGAATAAATTCTCACGGTTACAGTTTTGATCGTTTTATTATGAAGAGAAACTGTTTTGACCTTCAATGCTAAATCATTTTTTTTTCTCCTCAAATCGACGCTTCTATCAAGCACAACGAATTTGCTATAAAGTAAAAAACGATTATGCTTTATTATGTGTTTGCACATCAGTTTAAAAAAAAGGTAAAATCCAATAAAACAAATCGATGTATAAAATGTCGATGTAATTAGCATGTAATATTAATTATTTCACTTGAAAACGGATTAAATATACTTCTTCTTTAAACGAAATCCTAACTTTAAGCCTGTGGTCAACATCATACTTTAATTTTTTTTGGTTTTTCCTTAACACTACATTGACATCAAGTATAAAAAAAGTACACACACCAACGAATAGCTGATTTGTGATTTTATTCAAACACCCAAAAAAAGCGTTCGATCAATACCATGATGTACTTACAAATGGGTCAGCGATTGATCCAGTAATCAGATCATAGGAAAAATAAATGTCGAACAAAAGCAGGTGCAGGACCTACACAAAGAATTGTAAATATATTATGAGCAGAGCTGCGTAGAAGAAGGTGGTAAAATTAAATTGTCATCGACATTAACGCGTCAGTACTGACACGCGATATTTAAGAGAATAAGCTTCTCTTCCTCTGCTCAATTCTATATATATAGGGTCGCTTTTTGGTTTTATGCTGGAAAGTACAGATAAGATATTGAAAAGTGGTTAAAACTTTGAACGTTAAAAAAGGAAACGTTTCCAAAAGCGTAGCGTGCGTTCTAATTATTTATGTTTTTAACCGCAAGAGAAGAAAGTAGGTGCTTCGAGGGACGGTCCTGTATGTATTTATACCATTCGTTAATGTATCTACAGATGAGGATGTGTTGGCACATTTTCTAAATTTTACTTGTACTTAAAGGTCGGAGCTTTAAAAAATTTTTCTATGTAGAAGTTAATGTAAAAAGGATCATTAATGTTCAAATTGACATATATATGCGCTTTGCAGACAACAATTTTAGCTAACCGACAAGTGAAATCGCATACGGTATAGGTAAAGCGTGTGCAACTCTTGTTTTAACCCTCAATTATATGTATATGTATAAATTTTACAACCATTTTTGAGAACTGTTTTCAAAGTGTAAAAGTCTCAAGTTTCTACAACTTATGACATTTCATGAATACCGGCCTTCTAAAAAATAAAAAATACTCCTTTAATTGTACAACCTTATTTTAAGATACATTTACCTTGATGGTAGTTATTTTAAGTCTTATAGCTTTACATAAAAATAATACATTATTATGTATTCATAGAAAGAAAGGCAGAAGATCTTAATAAATTGCTTTTGACCTTTTTGCTTTGTATGAAAATACTTTTCACATATTTAAATCAGATATAAGCCAAAAAATTATATATTATTATTCAGCAGATGTCCCACTGATAATGAAGCAAATTATACAACAACGAAGGCCAATGACTTTCAGCCTTTTTTCTGGCATTACCAATTACCTGCTTTTTTTATAAAAAAAAAAACTTTAGTTATAATAAGTAACATAAAGTTCAAGCACCCATTTAAGTACAGACAGTACTTATTAAATTATAGAACATTTTTTAGTGGTGCAAAAATTTTATGATAGCACTGCTATTAAAATTTAAAAAAAATTACAAGGAAACACATTCATGATTTATATCTTATATAATAAAACTATTGAGCATATTAATATCCACAGCAGTTATTGAACACCGAATGTCTAAATTGCATAAAAAACAGGGAAATCATTTCATGTTAGAAGTTTGATCCATTCTTAAATTCTACTTCTACTAGTAAATCTATCATATTATAAAGCGCCAAAAATCTATGATGTATAGTTTATAGAAAAAAAATTTTTATTTAAGAAGAATCCAATTGAATACCGTATACTGGTACAAAACATCAAGTTCTAATTACATGCACACATATTTGGATTTGGTACGCTAATGATACATCGATTTTTTTTAAATGAGAAACATGAACAAATTGACGTACAGCTAATTAACTGATGTAAATGAATGAGAAAATTATTTAATAAACAGCTACAGTTGCTGACTAATTTTTTACGTTACTAAAAAACTTTAACAGTTAAATATTTCGAAAAATGATAATATTCATTAAAGAAATGTTACTTGTTACATACAGTGTATCTCCAATTGAAAGTAGCTTGAAGCCTATATGGTGCATTACTTTGAAATTCTGTCATGTATTGGTTTCTTTGCCACTTGTCCTACGACGATTGGCTTCTGTTTTGTTTGTTTTGAGAAATACAAATAAAACAAGGAGAAGTTGGGAAGGGGTTGACTGTATGTCGATGGGTGTGACTTTTCTCTCACTTAACGGCCAGAAAGTTTTGGTATAGTGGGAAAAGGAATCCCAAACCCTTTTAAGCCGTGGCGTAGCCAGGATGACCAGATCTGATAACTAACAGCCAAATTGGCGATTTTTGACCAACCATCGCGTAAAATTTTTTTATATTTTGCACTTAGATATTTTTTGGTAACTTTACCTAAAGCTCCCCAGTATAAACTCAGCGTCAAGCAAATACATGTACTTTTTATTGTATAAAATATTGAAGGCCAAGCGCCCACTTAATAATTACGATTGAACATTTCTGAAGTTCGTTTTTAGCTGTAGCTGTAGGATAGGCGAATCCTGTGGTTCTGAAACTTGGCTCAAGGAATCGAGAAAGTAAAATCAGTGCTTCATGTGCCTAGTACCTCAGGGTGGTTCTCAAACGAATCCAATATTTTATTTATGTCTATATAAATTTTTATTTTGTGGTTGGTTGATTGACGATTCTTTTATTTTTTTTTATTGTTTATTTTAAAATAAACCTCTTATTTATTTAAAATTTGTTCTGCACTTTTTTCTATTGTATCTTGTTACCTAATGCAGAGACAAAAAAATTGTTCCAAGAATAAGTGAAAAACATTTTATGCATTAGTTATTTATGCTAATAAAAATTGTGTGGCAAGTTGTTATAAAAAAAAAAGCTTGATTTTTCGTAGAACAAAGACCAAGTTACTGTATGTATTGAATATCGAAAAGATTTGAAGATAACAAAAAAAATAGGAAACAGTTAACTATTTTTTTTTTAGGCATTTTACACTTACGGGTTTTTAGTAGCTAACATTTTTATTTTCTAATACTAAACGTATATGATGTTGAAAACAAATGTTACACTGTATTTTTAAAAATAATACAGACACAAAAGGTAGTACAATTTACCTCATACACCGTATCACATGCGTTATACGTATATTTTTTGCTTAACTTTTATGCTATTCATCTTGCAAAAAGTGCACTTTCCTTAAAATAAAATTTTTTTAACTCATTTCCGACCAATTGTATTTTTTTCATTTTTATTGATATAAAAATGTCATACATTTTTTTTCAATGAAACAATTTTTTTTTTTACAATACGAAATAAATATTTTCCAAACCAAAAAAAGGGGGGCTTATTCAACGAGAATAAAGTTTATTGCAAAGTTTTTTGATAAATATATTTTAATACTATATAATGTCCATAACTTGCATCATATTGCTGATGATGTCAAAAATATGAAGTGTTTGTTAAATGAATTTTGAGCTTTTGATTTTGAAAGCACTCTAGGAGTAACAGAAGAGCAGATTGCCAGTGGATACAAGTCTCTCGTTCAGCTATGCAAAAAAATTGAAGAGAAACGCTTAATAAACAATAAAAAAAAAAAAAGAAATACAATCCAATTACAAAATCCAGTAAAAACCATAAACAAATTTATTTGAAAAAAGTTAATTACATGGGATGTGACATTTCGATTCAAGAACCAAACAATGTTGTGTTGACAAAAGACTCTGTAAAGTGATAAAAATTAAACGAATGGGTATGAATCCAACCAGTGCTCTTGGCGATTTTAAAGTAACTGGAGAGCAGTCACTTATTCTTGGACCTGACTTTACGTACCCGAGCGATTAAACACTTATAAATATGTAGAAAGTCAAAAAAGATTGTGAAAAGAAAGTGGAAAATTTCAACACGAATAATATACAATCGAAACTAATTTTATTTAAAATTTTTGAGCTTTTGGAAGATGATAGTACATTGTTCATCGTTCCACTGCTACATTAATGTTAAAAATATATATAGGCTGTACATAGGAAAGTGTATTTTACAATGACGAAAGCGTATGATTATAACATTGACAGTGCTTACTGTGTGTGCATCATTACACGTGCATACGGAAGCAATTGGCAAACTAAGTGAATTAATTGTTATTATTTGCATAAACAGTGAAAGGTGTTAGTAACTACGTGAGACAACTGTTAACCTAAACAATTATTGTGTTAGTGTCGATGTATATACGTAATTCAAAATTCTTAGAGGTTATAATAAAGTAAACACTGCAGTTTGTTTCACCGACTACTTTTAATCTTTATCAGTATCAAATTTGTACTCTGTAGAGGTAAAAAACTAAATTTTTTTTCTTATTACTATGATGACCTTTTGTACATGATGAGTTTCATTACAGATGAACAGTAAATTTTACATAGTAAAAATTGATAGCAGCGCAAAAGAAATTTCTGAGCCTTTCATTGTACATGTCACTTTTATTGGTGTTGATAACGTAACAGGCCAAAGATACAACATTTTATATGCCTCTTCCATGGACAGACGATAATATTCAAGTCATATCCAACTTTGTAAGCAGTAGTGCAATTCCACCGCCTACTTTGTCTTACTTATAAAATTTTCAAAATGTATATATATATTTTAGATACGTACGAAGAAGCATTGAAACATCTGAGCTCTATGACATTCATACCCAAGAAACCTCGATCTTTGTTAACTATATCTCAAACAACGTGCTCAGAAGCAGGGAAAAGTATATCTTTAAAATCAAATGCTTCATCGTCAAAAGTCATTGACAAAACTTCGACGTATAACATGTACATCTTATTTTGTGTTCAAAGCCTTTCAGAGGCAATAAAGACTGGTACTGCAAGTCTTGCTGAAAATGTTGAGGAACAATCAAAAGGTTTTAATGTATAATCATCTGTATGTATAAATATTCTTTACACGCATTCGTGTAGTAACCATTGCGTACGCAATTATTTTTCACAAATCCACTATGAAAATATATACGAAATATATCTTGAATTATCAAACCTATCCTTATGTTGTAAATTCATAAATAAAGTATAGATGATAAAGATGAATAAAGTAAAGTTAATAACAGTATAGATAATAATAGATAAATAAAGTATAAATAGACATAATTTTATTATTAATTGATTTCTCGCTTGGGCGTTGGTGAAACATTTCGAATTGAAATGTATATTAATAAGTAAAAACTTAAAAGTTGGCTTTGTTTCACAATGTTTTATTATTCGCAGACAGCTGTTTTGGCAGTTGCGCCATTGTCAGATGCTCGACATACACTGAATGGTCTATGTACATCAGTTCGCTAAGGTCAAGTACAAGTATTACAAATGTAGTTGTCGCTCAAAGGTATGATATGTATGCGTCTGTGTTTGAGTGCCTTATGAGATACGATGTATTACATTTTCTATTATTGGAGATAGAGTAAAATTAATTTGATCGTTCGTTATGGATTTATTGTGTTTTTTTGCTAATTCTATTTCTATTGTCTCAAACAGATTCAATTTAAAACTTTTAGGTAAACTGTGTAGTAACTTTATATTATTTTCATCTAGGAAATGCGCATTAGAATTACAGTGTTCACTAAAATCCGTCGTATTGCGATCTTCATAAAGAGACTTTTTGTGCTCCTTTATACGTTTGGAAAGGGCACGTCCTGTCTGTCCAATATATATGGCATCGCATTCGGAACAATTAATCTGATAAACTCCACATTTCTGTAAAATACCAACTTTTTCCTTATTATTACATAAAATGGATGTCAAGTTACGTTTATTGACCATAATTGTATTTACATTTTGTTTTTTTTAAAAATTACTTATTTTATCGGATACTATGGGAACATAATTCAACATATTAAATTTTTCGGTTTGTTTTGCGACTGCGTAAAAATATTTTGAAATAAGTCTATTTTTTATTTTAAAAATTAGATTATCTATGAGGTTTTTATTGTAACCATTATTAATTGCTAAACATTTTAATGGATTGATTTCCTTTTCGTAATAAGATTTTGTTAACGGTACTGTTAATAATCTATATACAAAAGAGTAAAATGCACTCATTTTTATATTGATGGACTGCTTTGAGTCGTACGGTACTAACGTATCTGTGAAAGTTGGTTTTCTATAAATTTCATACAACAACTCACCGTCTTTTCGTGTTATTTTTAGATCCAGAAAATTTAAACTATTGTCATGTTCAGCTTCTGCTGTAAATTTTATACCCGGTACTAAATCATTTATGTAGCTGAGAAAACTGGTCATTGTCCTCTCTGTACCCTTCCAGATGCAAAACACATCATCGACATACCTCGACCAGTGTAAAACATTACTGGTGAGGAGGGAGGTCGAATCGAATATAAGGTCCTCTACGTATGACATGAATATCTCACTGAGAAGGGGGGTGAGGGGAGAGCCCATTGGAAGACCGTTAAGTTGTAAATAATATTTATTACTGAACTTGAAGTAGCTTTGTTCTAAACAAATGGATATTAATTTTAAAATTTCTTGTTTTGAATCAACACCAGGAAGGGCTATTGTCAACCAGATATTTAATAATATTCTTTAGATGGTCTGTAGGGATGGAGGGAAATAGATTAACAACATCGAATGAAAGCAATCGTGCATAACATGGAATTTTGAGATCTCTAAGTTTATCTATTAGTTGACTTGTTTTTTTAATGCTATGTTTTGGCTTAAAGTTGAGTAAGGAAGGGAGTATTTTATTAAGTTCTTTTGCGAGTAAGTAGGTTGGTGCATTAGTATAAGATACTATTGGTCTCATTGGTATGCCCTCCTTGTGTATTTTAGGTAAGCTGTATAGTACCGGCACCGAAGAATTCATAACAGTTAACATGTGCAAATTACAATCATAGAGTATGTTTGTACAAATTTTTAAAAACTGACTTAGTCTCCCTTTAAAAATTTGCTGTAGGATCAGAATTCAAAATTTTAAAATTATTGTTATTTATTAAAAGTTCTGTCTTTTCAATATAGTCATACTTATTCAAAATGGTAACAGTGTTTCCTTTGTCAGCTTTACATAAAATTAAATCATTATTTTTAAGTTTTTTCTTTAAAGAAATAATACTTTTGAATTCTGAGCTATTGTTAGTTGAAAATTGTTTTTTGTTTTTATTTATTACATCAACGCATTTGTATCTAAAAAGTTGTAGTTCGTTTTTATCTATACCTTTTGATGCTATTTCTGCGTATACAGAAAGTTCGATGAAATCTTTGAAGTTTTTAATGTTAGGACAGTACTTTAAACCTTTATTCAAAATGTTTTTTTCATTTTGTGTGAACGTAACTTCGGATAAGTTCTTGACTCTCGGATAAAAAGAAAAAGAAAAATCAAACTTTGTACTGGATTCCACGGTGGCCGATGACGTAGTCTGTTGTTGTTTATTAACCTTCGTATGTGTGGCAAGTGGTGAATTATTTGCTCTCTGTTGTATTTTGCTGTTCTCCTTCTGTATGAGCCCATCAAGTTTCTTAGTATGTGTTTGGCGGTGTGTGTGTTAAATTTCTCGAACATTATTTCTCGTCTCTTCGTCTAAAATATCAAATTCTACGTTATGGCAGCGTCTAAGTAGTTCGCTGTGTATTAACTTTAAGTGGTGTGACAAATTGCTCCTGATTCTGTACCACTTTTTTAATTCCACATTTAGCCAAAAAGTGTATGCTTTGTCAATCACTGCGGTTGATTCTGTTGATTTATGTCGGCAAATTATCTTTATATATGTGGGGGTACCAAATGTAGTTGTAAACATCTTTTATTAAAATAAAGATGGTTGTTACACTTGTAAAACTTTACTAGACACTTTCTATAAAAGATTGCGAGATATGCTTTGCTAGCATTTAAAAGATTATTAATTGATTTTTTGCTTTTGCGTTGGTGAAACATTTCGAATCAAAATGTATATTAATAAGTTAATAAGCATATATATTGGACAGACAGGACGTGCCCTTTCCGAACGTATATAGGAGCACAAAAAGTCTATTTATAATGATCGCAATACGACGGGTTTTAGTGAACATTGTAATTCTATTGCGCATTTCCTAGATGAAAATAATATAAAGTTACTACACAGTTTACCTAAAAGTTTTAAATTGAATCTGTTTGAGACAATAGAAATAGAATTAGCAAAAAAACATACTAAATCCATAACGAACGATCAAATTAATTTTACTCTATCTCCAATAATAGAAAATGTAATACATAGTATCTCATAAGGTACTCATACACAGGCGCATACATATCATACCGTTGAGCGACAACTACATTTGTAATACTTGTACTTGACTTTAGCGAACTGATGTACATAGACAATTCAGTGTATGTCGAGCATCTGACAATGGCGTGACTGCCGAAACAGCTGTCTGCGAATAATAAAACATTGTGAAACAAAGTCAACTTTTAAGTTTTTACTTATTAATATACATTTTGACATAATTTTATCATCATAAGTTCGTTTAGCATTAATCAACATGTCTATAAAACTATTCCTCCTAAAATTTAAATGAGCATTATTACCATCAAATATTTAAATAAAATTAAAGTATCCTTGTCATAAATAAACTAAAATAAATATTACAAATTAAAAAAATTTTTTAAATTAAAATATGAGAGTTCTTTTAATAATCTTTTTTAAAAACTACAGTTATTCTGAACTGCTAAACTGACCCGTTTTTTCTGTTGTCGAGTCAGAAATTCCAGCCTACTTACAACTGAAAAGGCCGTCCTTATTGTAAGAAGGAAAGTGCGCTGAGTCTGAAGGACAATTACAGTTTTTTATGGTTATGGTTAAAAAATGGTATTTTTTTGCAGTAATTATAAAAACCATTTATGATTTACCATAGAAACATTTTTTTTGGAATGAAACACTCAAATTTATACTGGTTTATTTAGGTCAATAGTTTTCCTTTAATTTCTCAATCTGACTCCAACTGCCCTTAAACCTTTTTTTTTGTTGTGTGGCTGAAAGATACAAACAGATTAGTTTTAAAATAAGGGTTAAGTTCAACTTACATTAACAATTGACGTGATATTCTCCGTTTCTCCATAATACGGTCTACTAAAATACACGTGCGATTTCACGTATTTGGTAGCTAAAGTTGTTGTCTAAAAATCGCATGTAATATATACATCGATTCGATATTACCTATCTGCAATAACTTTAACATTTCGAAACTTTTTCTAAGCTCCAATCTGTATATTAAAAAAAGTTCCATTTTAAATTCTTCCGTAAACAAAGTACTTGATACAACGTTACCATCCTAACGCACCCATCCTCTTGGCATATATACTTAAAACAGCCCACACTTTTAGAAAAGTTTTTCTGAGCTTTCTCCTTCTGACGTCTAAAATTTACCATAAGTAGCACTATCCGTCATAAATCAAAGAAGCGAGACTATATGGAGTTGAGCCCAAAAAGCGTGACAGTACCAATGCGTGCAATGTGCAAGACAATTGAATTTTACTACTGTACTACGCAGCTCTACTTATAATTTATTTACAATTGTTCCTTCATGCCCTGCCCGTGTTTTTGTTTTACGTTTATTTTTCCTACCATCTGTTTTTGAAATCAAGCGCTGACCCTTTTGTACGTAAATCGTGTTATTGAACGAATACTCTTTTTTGGGTGTTTGTATAAAATTACAAGCCATTTATTTGTTGGTGCGGAGGATTTTTTATATTTCGAGCCTATGTGGTAGTTTTGTGAACACGTGGCTACTTCTCTGGCAAGAAAAAACCAAAAAAATCAAAGAAAGATATTGACAGCTATCTAAATATAAGCAATAAAACACTAATAAATTTTGTGCAGCGTGTACTAAATAAAGTTGAAGGAAATATTATTTTTAACTCTTTTGAAATTTGAATTTATTTTTATGCATGTATCACTGCTGTAATTATATTTTTTACTGAACTACATCTAAATTACTAAACAACCATTTTTGTTTTCCATCGTACAAGATTTTTTTACTTTTTTTCTTAAGGAAGAATTTGTAGGTCTAGAAGATATAAGATTTAAATAATTTTAAAACTATGAGTTGTGCAAGTGCAAGTGATTCAAGTGGATCCTTATTATTTATTATAAAAAACTTTAACAAAGAATTCTATTGACTTTAGAATGAATGAATTTTTCACGTTTTTAGAGTCTTTTTTAGATCAACGAAAATTTTCACAATTTTTCTTTTTTACCTTATTTTCTTTATTAGTTCTCTGCGTCCAACAAAAAATACTCCATAAAATAAACCAACTAGGTGCCAGGGATTTAAAATATTAATACTTTGGTATGAAATCAATAATATATTGGGACATTTCCAACATGATGACTACCACCACCACACCGGGTTAGTCGAACGTTGAAGCCCATTGTTTCAACCAATCGAAATTCTACAAAGGGCAACGTAATTACTTGTAGCAAATACGAGCTACTTTTACTTCTACCCTTCGAATATCATGGCCTATTTTCTTAAACTCGCGACCATCACGCACCTTTTTTCCCCTCCGACCTCAAGTTTTGGATATTTTGTCCTCTTCTGTTATTATTTTCATGAGTATTCGAACTATGTATTGATTTTCTGACTTTTGTTTGTAAATAAGTTGACGAAGAACAGATATATTTGAATATGGTTTATAAAAAATGATCTTTTTTTTATCTCAGCGCCACAAATCACAGGCTAATAAACACACCTATGTATGCAATCTTTTTTTCTTGTTTTGCTTGCACCTCTCATCTTTTTTCTCTTATTCATTTATTAATTTTTTTTTAATGTTAAATCTTCTAAAAAATTGTATTATTGATTTATCAGTAAATAAACAGACCATCTAAATTGATTAAATAACTCTTGTTATCTTATTTCTTATAAACAAATTTATGAAGTTTAAATTACTGTAAAAAGGAAAATCATTCGGTCTCTTGACCTGCTGAGCGACCAAAATCACCCGTCCATAATACAACTGCCGAGGACATCGGTGTCGCGGCCTCTACCGTATTACGTGCAATAACATATATTCATGTAAATAGACTGCTTAGCTGCAGCCAAAATTGACGCCACTCCAATATCGAATATGTAATAGGTTAGAATAAAAATCGCTACCCATTAGATGTCCCAATACCATTAAATTTATAAGTATTAAGCTAATTGTATTGAGAAAAAAATATGTTAATTGAAAAAATATGATTATTTTGGGATCACTACCACCTGTAAGTATACTACAGTATATATACTATACTAGTCCAGTAAAAATCGTTTGCGGGTAAAAGTGGGTAATTCCTCACCAGCTGCTCTCCCATATAGGAGAACTATACTATCAGCGGGTACGCAGTAGCCAAGGGCTTTAATATATCATGTGCTAAGAGAGTCCTTTTTTGACGCGCTGATGAATGTATTATTCATGTGCTACCTACCATTCGTGTCAAGGGGGTCGGAGAGCTACGAGACTAAATTAATAATTAGAGTGTAGTTGTGTCCTTGATCACTACATACCTGGTTAGGTAGTCCGATAACTCATTGGCTTGACTTTTATAAAGTAGTTGATTGTCCTTTTAATGACTTTAAGAATCACATGAATTTTCGAGATTCTCTTAAATGGGGAAAGTATAAATTTCACCGAATAGTGTCTTAATTTTCTCAATTTGGCTGATCGCTTCTGATACAAGTCTGTTACAGAAATCTAGAACGTCTTTTAGTAAAAAAAGATACTGCATCGGGTAAAACTTAAAACTCCTGAGACTTCTGCAAGACTAGCACAGTTACGTTAACGAAAATGAATTTATTTAAGTTTTTTTTGTTTTTTTTTTTTTTTGTATTTATAATGATTTTTTTAATTTAACTACATTTAGATGAGTGTACGATACCCGAGAACATAATTTTAAATAAAATCTGCCTACGTCTGACCAAACTCGGACTCGTACTACTTGAAATTGGATGACTCGCAGTTTCCTGATTCCAGACAAATGGCGAGCTTACTTCATACCTCATGCCTAGGAAGGATCCCTGCAGTGTTACCTTTGAGTTTGTACTTTGCTAGTGATTAAGGAGAAACTTTTTGAGACAAACTGACCGAGTCGCTATTTAATTAGGTGGCAATATTAATTTGAGAGTTAACAAGTATTATTTATCGAAACTCGATAGTATTGATATACATTGTATTTATCTCCTAGGGTTTGAATTTGAGTTGAAAATTATCGGATTAAGTTGTCTACTATTTTTAATACAAACTTTTCTTTCGCAGCGTAAGTACTACAATATCACAAACAACATCAAATCAGATTCTTTAACGCGTGGGTATATCTGCAACTGTTTACAAATTGCTCTTTTTTCATAAACCATCTTCGAAAATATCTGTTCTTCGTCAACTTATTTACAAACGAAAACCACAAAATCAATACATAACTTGAATACTCATGGAAATAGTAACAGAATAGGACAAAATATCCCAAACTTGCGGTCGCAGGGGAAAAAAGGCGCTTGATGGTCGCGAGTTTAAGAAGATTGGCCGCAATGTTTAAAGGGTAGGAGTGAAAGTAGCTCGGAATTTCTGTAAGAAGATACGTGGCCCTACCTAGGATTCTGATTAGTTAAAACAATGGGCTCCAAAAGTCGATTAACCCGGTGTGGTGGTGGTAGTCCTGATGTTGGAAATGGCTCAATATATTATTTATTTTATACTAAGGTATTATTATTTCAAATCCCTGTCAGCTGCGTTAATTTATTTTCTGGAATATTTTTCGTTCTACGCCGAGAAATAATAAAGAACATAAGGTAGAAAAGAAAAAATACGATGATTTTCTTTGGTTTTAGAGAGATACTTAAAAAAGTAAAAAATCGCTTATCGTAGAATCGGTAGGATGCCTAATTGAAATTTTTCATAATGAATAGCGAGGATCCACTTGAATCACTTGAACTCACGTAAATTATTATTTTAAAATTATTTAAATCTTATTCCTTTCAAACCTAAAATTCATGTTTGGTTCGTAGTATTATTGTTTTTATCTGAAGAAAAAAAAAAGTAAAAAATCTTTTACCATAAAAAACAAAAGTGTTGTAAAAAAATTGTTGTTTAGTAATTAGGATGTAATGCAGTTGAAAATAGAACTACAGTAGTGATAAATGCATAAAAATTACTTTAAATTTAAAGAAAAAACAAAAAATAATATTCCCTTTAACTTTTTAGTATATGCTGCACAAAATGATTAGGTATATTATTGCTTATTTTGAGCTTGTGGTCAATATCACACTTCAATTTGAGTTTCTTTTTACTAGAAAAACGGCCACAGTAACATCAAATCGCCACACTGTCTTTAA
This sequence comes from Copidosoma floridanum, assembly GCF_036245765.1. Classification (NCBI taxonomy): domain Eukaryota; kingdom Metazoa; phylum Arthropoda; class Insecta; order Hymenoptera; family Encyrtidae; genus Copidosoma; species Copidosoma floridanum. Next base: position 181,708 of record NW_028321915.1, on the reverse strand, counting down.
ATATAAAAAAGAACACACGCAAATGACTGGTTGGCTTGTAATTTTGTACAAACACCCAAAAATAAGCATTCGATCAATAACACGATGTACTTACAAATGGGTCAGTGCTTGATTTCAAAAACATATCATAGGAAAAGTAAATGTGGAACAAAAGCAGGTGCAGGACATATACAGACAATGATAAATATCATTATTATATATATATATTATATAAATATATATATTATGAGCAGAGCTGCGTAGTAGAAGGTGGTAAAATTGAATTGTCATCCACATTAACGCGTCAGTACCGACACGCGATACTTGAGGAAATAAACTATTCTTCTTCGGCTCAATTCTATATATAGTGTCACTGCTTTGTTTTATGCTAAAAAGTACAGATGAGATATTGAAAATTTGAAAATTTTGGACGTTAAAAGGAGAAACGTTTGCAAAAGCGTAGCGGCCGTTAACGTTATCTATGTTCTTAACTCCAAGAGAAGAAAGTAGGTGATTCGAGGGACAGTCCTGTATGTATTTATACCATTTGTTCATATATTTACAGATGAGCATGTCTTCGCACATTTTCTTAATTTTACTTAGAGGTTGGAGCTTAAAAAAAATTTGCAGCATATAAAATCGCACTCGGCGTATTTTAGTAGGGATATCATTGGCGATATGAATGATGCATCAAATATTAATGTCACTTTTGATTAAACACTTATTTTAAAATAATTTTGCTTATTTGTATACTTACAACCGATAGATGTAAATTTATGTAAAAAGTTCGTCATTACAGAGTATTAACTTTAAAAAATTAGCATCAAGAAATCTCACTTGAAGGTACAACCAAATACTATATTGTGTACTCTTAAACGTAAATCAATACGTGTATAATTATTAGTTTCCTGGTTACATATAAAAACCTTCTCTTTATTATAACCTCGATTATCACTAGATTGTATAGAAGGAGAAACTTTTCTAAATCAACCTCGTAAACTTTCAAATCATTAAATTAACGAAAAATGGTAGACAATTTTGATTTCATCTAAAGTATAAAAGTCTCAAGTCTCCACTGATTATGACGTTAAAAATGCTTATTGTTCTTTTAAGAAACAAAAAATTATTCTTCAATAGTACTACCTCAATTTAAAATGAATTTTCCTTAACGATAATCATTATAGCTTTACAGAACAAACAATACACAATTAATAAGCAAAAAGGCAGAAAATCTAAATAAATTGCTTCAGACCTTTTTGCTTTGTATAAAAATACTTTCCACATACTTAAATCAGATATTAGCCAAAAAATTATATATTATTACAATGAAGACTAATGACTTCTAGCCTTTTTTTTGCATTAAAAATTACCTGCCTTTTTTATAAAAAAAAAAACTTAAGTTATAATAAGTAACATAAAGTCAAAGCACCCATTCAAGTACAAACAGTACTTATTGAACTATAAAACGTGTTTTGGTTGTGCAAAAATTCTATGATAGCACTGTTATTATAATTAAAAAAAATTATAAAAAAATAAACCTATTATTCATATCTTATATAAAAAAACTATTGAGCATATTAATACCTACAGCAGAAATTGAAAACCAAATTTCTAAATTACACAAAAACAGGGAAATTATTTTATGTTAGAAGTTTTATTAATTCTCAAATTCTACTTTTATTAGTAAATCTATAATATTGTACAGCGTCAAAAATCTATGATGTACAGTTTATAGAAAAAAATTTTTTATTTGAGAAAAATCCAGTTTAATACCGTGTGATACTATAACACATCAAGTTCTAATTACATGCACTAATATTTGGATTTGGTACGCTAATGATACATCAAATTTTTTTAAAATCAAAAACATGAACAAATTGACGTAGTGCTAATTAACTGATGTAAATGAATTAGAAAATTATTCGATAAACAGCTACAGTTGCTGACTAATTTTTTACGTTACTAAAAAATTTTAATAAATAAATATTTCAAAAATGATAATATTTATTGCCGAAAAGATTCTTGTTATATATAGTGTATCTCCAATAGAAAATATCTTTATGCCTACGATGCATTGCTTTGAAATTCTGTCATGTAATAGTTTCTTTGCCACTTGTTCTACGGCGATTGGCTTCTGTTTTGTTTGTTTTAGGAAATAAAATAAAAAGAGGGGAAGTTAGGAAGGGGTTGACTATGTCAATGGGCGTTCCTTTTCTCCCACTTCATGGCCAGAAAATTTTCGTAGTGGGAAAGGGAATTCCAAGCCCTTCAAGGCACAGCCCCAACACGTCACTGTCTCGCAGTGCGTCAACTAGACAACACCTCAACCCCAAGTGATCACTGTGTACTACGTTTCCGATACAAGTTGTCAAAGAAGTTTAGTGCTCGAATAGATATTCGTTTGTGAAAAGTGTCCTGTAAAACTCGAGAAGTCACAACTTTCAGCATCCAAAAGGTGTCCATCCCAGCCGTGCCCAGCTTCATTTAAGGAGTTCCCGGAAGTCATTGTCTGCGTCACGAGAATCAAGTTAACAAGTAAGTGCATCTTTAAATCCTCTCTCTGGCAGAAATAGATGCGTCTCGATCTCATTGAATTTTTTTTTGTTTCCTTTTGAGTGATGTACTTTTTTCCTACAAACTAAGCAGAAAAATGCACCACATAAAACTAAAAGCTATCATTGATGTAGTATAAGAAAGTAAAAAATTTTTTTATCTTTATCGTTTCTTTGCTTCTTATTATCATTTCAAGTATGCCGTCTAAATAATGAAAATTTCACTTTAACTCTCTTCTTAGAAGTGCGTGCAAATAATATAATATTTGACGTAAGTTTTTACTATTAAAATGCAGTATTGGTAAAGAAAAGCTTAAATTTTGTTGTGCTAACACAATAAAAGCAATTCCTTACTCATTAAAGTAGTTAATTAAAAAAATTTTTTTGGTTTAACATAGTTTTTTTTTATTAATAAAACAAGTGCTAAACTTTTGCATAAACAGCTGTAATTTTATTTGAAGTAACTCATCAAGCACAACCAAGCTTTCCTTCGTTAAGAAATTCTATGAAACTAGGTAAACAAAACTCTCAAGATAAACACTTAGTTGATGTTTAAGACGTCAGAAAAAATGGTGGACGAAACAAACAATGGTTAAAAACCGTTTAAAAAGTACAAAAGTCAATAAAATTTAAACAATTTAGCTGTGCTTCGTTTTCGGATGTCTCTAACTACCAACTCACAATACTTATCAACATTTTAAATGTCATTTAAGTGATGTATTTTTTTAATACAAAAAAACCAGAGTTCTGCACCATATGTAACTGAAAGTTATTATTCAAGCTACACATAAAATTAAATATCTACTTTTGATGCCGTTATTTAAAAAAAAAAAAATTTTTTTTAATGGGACTTATCAAAAACATTATTTAAATTTTCTCCATCTTTACTATAAATATGTGTCAAAAAAAAATGTTTAAAATCAATTCTCACTACTAAAATGACAATGGAAATAATTTTTTACACATTAAAGTAGTTAATTAACAGAAAAATTTTTGTTAAACATAATTTCATTTTTACTATTAAAACTAGTGCTAAATTTTCGCAAAAAAAATACTAACTCAACTTGTTGTAAATCAACTAGCGTAATCAAGCTATCCTTCAACGTTAGATTATACAGAACTTGAATACTTTTTCGAAAGTTACGGAAACTGTAGAAAGCACTTCATCATTTTTTTGCACTCTAAAAATTGAATTTTCATCAATTTGATTTGGGTTTTCTACTTTTTCAATCTTTGATTTACTATAATAATAGAAATATAAAAGATAACATTTTACTTTAATCCTAAGTATAGAATATTATAAAAATTGGCTGTTTAAAAACCTAAAAATTCACTGCCTTATAAAAAACTAAATGAAGCTCTTTGTACAAACTAGAGTTTTCCATATCCAAAGTTAAAAGAAATTGTAGGCAGAAAAAAATAACAGAAATAATTGTTTAAAAGTTAAAAGATTAAATAAAATCCGTATGCGTACGACTACCATTACACTGCATTTATCGACATTCTAAAAAAAGTAAAACTTATTTAATAATTTTTATTGTTCTTTTAAATAACTTCTAATGATATACTAAGGCAAAAACATGGTTTAAAGGGTAGAAGAGGCTAGGATTATTTTGAAATTAAGTATGTGAATAAATAAAATTGTTGATAAAGTTATGTGCCCCAACCTAAATTTTACGATCAAAGCATGTTCCTGCTTCCTCCAAATTTCTGAAACAAAATATACGTGCAGCTCCTGTACATGATTTTAATATTATTTAGATTTGAAAAAGGAATGTTCCTGAAATTTTTTGAAGTATAAAGTCTAATGACATAATTATTTTATTTTACAAAATGTTTATTGAATTTTACGATTCATTAAAAAATAAAAAAGAGTAACATAAATAAACAATAATGTGGCATCTTTAAAACAAGAATATAGTGTCAAGTAGTGGTCCCGTTGTGTAAACATTGTATTTAAATTAGATTTAATCTTGGATTTGCTATGTATTGGTAGTTGTACTGGCGAAAAATAGTATCGATTTTACTATCTTGTACAAAATACGTATTTATTTAAATTTGTTAGGAAACGTTTGAATTCTCTTTACATATTTTTAGCCAAAAATGATGAAGCTCACCAGCCTCATTGTTATATCGGCCGTTGTCTTATTCATGCCATGTGATTCAGCAAAAAAGATGGAAAGTCAAGTTCCTGTAATTTTGGATGTACAAAAGTTCTATGCGACCACCAGCATAGGAATTATTTATAGGAGCAACGAAGGTGAGTAAAAGTAAAGCGATTATAAAAAGTTATTAATAGTAAATATCAACAATTTTTCTCTAAAATCCGCAGACATACATTCGGTGGTTAACATGGTGAAAGAATTTTCGCGAAAAATGGTATACTCCGTAGCTTCGACTATATCAGATCTTCCAGAAAAGTATCCGAAACTAAGAAATTACTCAAAAACCCTTTTTGTGGTGTTTTTAAATACTGACAATGATTTTGACAAATTCACGCACTTCTCGAGGCACCACAACCTTTCGCCTCACGTATGGCTATTATTATTTCGGCCTGTCATTACTGAACAAATTGACAACACTTGCCGATATCCTAAAAAGAATTACCTCCACTTGAATATAAAAAGTGAAGTCTTAATAAGATGCGGAGATAATAAAGACATAAATGAATGGTTTGCTGTCGGTCCCCAAAATGAATTACACGTTAATAAATTATTCGAGTGGAGCAAGAAGGACGGATTGATTATAACAGACAAACAAGCCTCATCAAGTGTAGTTGAGAGACGAAGGAATCTGACGGGTGCGTCGGCTATAATTAATGATAAGGTAACGAATTGTTTTAGTAAAAATTGTTTTATTTTGAAATATCACAATTATTGCATTCACAAAAACTTGATTATTTTTCTTTAATGTTCGTAGATTTCTACTTTTTATTCTAAAATAGTGGAAGATTTCGCATCTAACACAGGATTAGCATATAAGTATAAAAATGGCTCCCATATCAATAGTAAATCAAATACAAGTGTCAACAGTACAGTTATTAATTCCACAAAATTATTAAGTGAAAGTATTATTCTTCCCGGCAAGTTTTTATCGAACAAAAATTTGGATAATTATGACGTAACGATTGAAATTATGGATTTTCAAGATACATTATACTATAAATTACCGGGTACCATGGAGGTTCCATGGAGTGCTTATTTCGAGGTGAAATATTTGAATTGTAAAATATTCATGGCTTGATTTCTTTATTACGTTCTTTCTCTTTTATTGAATAGGTTTTCAGCAAACGCATTTGGATTTTCTTGATTATACTTATAGCTATTTCATCAATTCTATTTAGCGTAATTTTAGTATTACATAATGATAGAAGAGGATTTATTTTTAAACTGTCGGACAGTTTTTTAAACGTGTGGCGTATGTTCGTCCATCAGGAATTTACAGGTAAACTGTTTAAGATGGTTTATTCAATAATGCAGCAAAGATGTTAAATTTATGTTATTTATACCATATTGTACAAGATTGTCATTATAAAGTACAATTAGTAGGTAAAATTATATTTAACAAAGATTGGGTTGTTTTAATTAAATAATAGAACTAGATCATCACTCTTAAAAAATGAAAATTTTTATGCATACTTTTAAAAAATATTATACCCATGCGTAAATATACACGAATATGAGGTAATTGATGAAATGCTTACCATGAACCCATTCGATTTTATTATGAATTTTTAGATTACCATTATATTATCATTTATTTTTTAATACTTTTTATTATAGCGATATCCTACATGTCATGATGCTTTCTTTCTTCATAATAATATATCCTAAATTAGTTTTTAGGCGCAACAAAATTATGGCAGTGCCTTATAATTTTGTCAGAGAATAAAAAGAAGCCACTTCAAAATCATGTATTTTCAATATAAAACAAATTTTAATTTCAGTATGTGGGTGATCTTGTACACGTTTTAAGGAAAAATTTGAGCCCAGCTGAGTTAAAAATAATTCAGCAATGGTCAAATAACAAGTGGTCAGCTTTTTTACTGAAAATCTGTGAGGTTTCAGTTCATACATCTCCATTAATTTTTGTTCAAAATATGTCCAAGAATCGGAATAAACTTAATGCTTACCAAAATTGAAAAATTTTCTCGGTTGCTTATGTAGTTTGCTAATAACAATTAATGACAGAAAAATAATGACGAATTTCATGGTTTATCATCTTTAGGAGGTAAAAATACACAATATTTAAAAAATTCCGTGGACTCGAATCCCCTCATAAATCTCAATTCTATTTTAATAACTCTATAGCTATAAAATACTAACCACCTGCAGGTGATCCATAACGTGAAGACAAATACTTTTTTTAAACAAGAAGTGTGCAAAGAAATTTAGAAAAAATAAGAAATTTAAAAAAAAAGCTTTTTAAGGAGGTTTGGGAGGATCATTTAGAGAGGCGAGGAACGGGGAGGCCCCTCCCCGCTCGCGCATCTGGGCCCCCTTTGCCGCAGCTGCTCTTGTCCTCTACAATTTTTAAACTGTACGACTGTAACTGCTTATATTTTTTAAAAATGCCTGGCAAGGTTTGATTTTTTTTTGTCGAGCATCTTCCTTTCGTACCAAGTTATCTATAAAAACTTTTTTTTCAATCCAACACATTTAGAATATACCTTAATTTTAATTAAAAGGCAAACCTAACCTTGCTCTCTCATAAGAGACCGTGTTAAACTGTCAATTTTTCATAATTTATTTTCTCGAAAATTTCCGCTCATAAAAAATCTAGAAAAATGTATGTGCACTCCTAAAATGCTCAAATATAACATACATTTTTTGGCACGTTTCTCCATTTTGAACTTCTCTCACAAACTTCCTTAAATGGCAGAAGGAGGTGTTTTTTCCACTAACTTGGTAAAACAATTTTCCACAATTTCTGGAATCTTTATTTTAAAAAATAAAAAAATCACAGATGATTATTCAAGTTTGCAAAATGTACGTCTTTGATCTTGTTAATCATCATATACTCTTGAATATAATTTAAGAACCCTAAAAATTTAGGTACACTTATACAATGAAATTGCCTGTCTATACATACATTTTTTTTAATTTACAGATGAACAATTCAATTTCGTATCATCCAAGATGGCAAGACTATCGCTATATCTGACAGCGTTCATTATTATTTCAATGTACGCAGGCTGTTTCACAAGTTTTGCTACAGTTTCAATACCACACATTCCATTTAGAAATGCGCGTGGATTTCTAGCGGACAAAACATATCAGTTGATTATTGTAAAAAACACTGACTCATTAACGTTTTTCTCGGTAATTTTGTAAAGTTTTAATTGAATATATCAACTACATTGTACTTAAAAACTTTATCCAATGATATTTTATTAGAGCTCAAAGGACAATATAAATGACGAACTGAGACAGTTTTTGAAAGATGAGAATAGTCTACCTACAACCCTCCAAGAGGCTATACAGCAGGTAATGTAAAATATTTAACTTACGTTGATAATTTTTAAAGATACTTAACAATGCATCACCTTTCTCAATAGCATTTAAAAATTATTTTTAACACTTTTATTTGTAATGGTGGTAAGACTATTTGTCAAAAGATATTTTTTTTTTTATATTCTACCGTAGACAAAAGTTTTGGCACCCAAAGAATTTGTGTAAATGTCATTAAGAATTATCTTTAACATTTCATTAAAAAAATAGTAATACAAAGATATTATTAAACGTTATAATGTAATTTTTTATTTTTGGAGACGGTTATACAAATTATTCGTATAGATCTATGTTTGTGTGTCCGTGCGTTGTGTGCAATAAATACGGTTCTATACTAGTACACTTTAAACTAGAGCAATTCTAGAAAATTTTTGAAAGATGTACAAATTTAATAAATTAAAATAGAATACTTTTTAGCGTGTTAATCTTAGAAACTTTTTTTAATTGTAGGTATGCAAGGAAAGGGTAGTTCTCTATAACATTGGTTATTCATGGAGTCAAGTAACTTTCAAAAAACCTTGCGAAATCTTAGCTATTCCACTAGGTAACTTTAGAAAAAAAGGTATAGTTTTGAACAAAGGAGATCCACTTCTTCAATTTTTAAATCATCAGTAAGTATTTTCATATAAAAATTTATGATAGACAATTTTAACAATACAAATTTTTTTCAGCATTCAAAAGTATAGAGAGAATGGAATCATTTCTCGAAAAAAAAACGAAAATCGGGCCAAATTCGGTATTAAAAAAGAAGTTTCATTTACATCATTAGGTCTTTCTGAAGTCACTCCACTGTTTGTGTTTTTATTAAGTGGATTTTCCCTAAGTCTAATCATATTTTTGTATGAGAAATGTCACAGACAGATCGTAAAGTATTTTGTAAAAAAATCATGTAGAAGAATCAAGAAACTTAAAAAACCGAAGAAAAACAACCGTTTGTATAATGATGGAAAGCCTTTTTCAATTTATTCTCAGTACAGAGAGCCACAGCCACGCCCTTTGTGGCCTTATACCCCATAAGAAGATTGTAGTGGTACAGTAAACAACAAAAATAAATTTTTAAATGATATACTTTTAATAAGAGTTACCTCATAAGCTGTTAGTTTACCATACACGAATAAAATTGAAAAAGTAATCATGAGTAGAAAAGAGTAGTTTTTGTATCATGTGCGCAAAGAAAAGATATCTCCCTCAGAAGCCGAGATTTATGTATATTAGTTATTAACTTGCAAAACTCGTTTTTCTGCTTAATTATGCCATAGATTTAACGCTCATGGTAAGAAAATTACTCCTAAATATAGATTTTCTACTGACCTGTACCAACTACATACATATTTCTCCACGACATTTTGCAATAATTCTAGGTTAATAAATTTAAAATATATTGGAGCTAGACTCACTGAAATTTTAATTGATAATTTTAATCGTAATTGATTTCATTGTCCTTGTTTTTTAAGCGATACCAGTAGAACTTAATAGTATTTATTGATTTACAGTTTACAATTACAGATGAGCCACTATGTTCAAGACTTTCTTTAAAAACTGTATATATATGTATACTACTTACACAACATATACATATCAATGTGTCACTCAAACTTATGAAGCTCTCCACACGAACCTATATATTTGACCGGAAATGTTTCTGATTTTATTGTACGGAGAACTGGAAGTTGGGCCTCCTAAAATATCAAGTGATTTATTTGTAGTAATCAAAGGAGTGCTTGGTTCTTGACGAATTTAAAAAAAAAAAAAAGAAACATCATCTTAAAATGCAGGGCTGTAATCTAAAACTTCAAATAGAATAGCTATATTTAATGATTATTATGTCATTTGGATTCAAACTGATCAGACATTGAGGGTGATTCCACCGTCAGATGGCAAAAATGTGCCAGGTGGCTTCTGCAAGGCACCTTACGGAGGGTCAAGGCACAGTGTGTCAGATGAGCCACTATGTTCAAGACTTTCTTTAGAAACTGTGTATATATGTATATTACTCACACAACATATACATATCGATGTGTCACTCAAACTTATGAAGCTCACAGACGTGAGATTCCGAGCCAGTGATTGGCTGATTAGGATTGTGTGTGTGTTGGTCCTGAGTACAGCAAACAGAAGAGCCAATCAAAAGAAGCTCCTGCATCTGACACACTGTGCCCTGACCCTCTGTGAAGTGCCTATAAGTGCTTATAGGAACATTTCAAAATTATTCATAATTCACATAATTACTTGACTTATGAAGGTTAAATAAAAAATGTAAAGATTCAATTATTTTGAAAAATAATTATTGTTCGTATATTTTTTATTCTACAATACAAGATCTGCAGTTAAAAATTCGCAAAGTCCTATATTTTTTCATTAAATGTTAATTATGAGTTAAATGTTAAATAAAAGTAAGTGTTTATAATACTTTTAGTGTTATGCAGTAAATGAATTTGTAATTTTCATAAAAGTGTTAAAATAAATATTATAAGAGTTCATTAGTTTGAATTTTTTTTATTTATCCTCTATATTCTTTTTTTTTACTTTAGTTATTTACCAAAGAACATGGTGAAAAAGTAGGAAGGTAAATAATTTATTTTTTTTTAAATACGAAGACAGAAAGTTCAATTAGAATTCGATGGAAAAATTACAGAAAATAATGTTCAATTGTTACAAGCACATGCTAATAAGATTAAAATTTTAACTCCCTTGTGAGTAGTGTTTAGCCGTCATATAAAATGTTTGCTCATTAAAAATGTATTGGTCAAGAAATTCTTAGTTGTACACTGTATACATGTTAATATACTATTTATTGCATTAAAAAATTGTTGTGTTAAAAGAAAAACCGTCATCTTTGTATTTTTTAATTATGCTTTTGTTTTTCTAAATTTTATTTTAAATTTTTCATTGTGTAGTATAATATCTCTGTTTCACTAAATTGGATCGTATTTTAAATAATATATTTAAAAAAGTATTTTTTTGTCAGGTACTTCGTATTAAAAATAAAAATTTTTAATTCTTAGAAAAATTAACTTATAACATCAATGATCTTAGCTTACTTCAACCTTAACAAAATACTTTTTATTGTTTGGCGGATGTTATTTAAAGGAGTTATAGTGCAGAAAAATAAGTAACAAACTGGACAGTTTTTGTCACTGTCAATTATGAGGAAAAAAGAGGTGGCTGAAAAAAAACTAAAATAATTCTTCAATAGTTACTATTCTAATTTTCTTTAATAATATTTTTTATAGGCATTTAAATCTTGCATATAAATATTTTTTCTAAAACTGTTGTTTGGCATAACATTTTAGCCTTGTCAAATAACTTAAAATCTGTGAAACCATTTGTAACAACAAAATCAAGAGAAAATTTTGTTATAAATTATCCTACGGTACCTACTAGATTACAAAAATTTTTTTAGTAGACTTTCCAACTATAAGTATCTCGATTGAGTGTAGGATAAAAAAAATAGCACTTGATATTATTATAAAGAAAATCGACAACTGTATAAATGTAATACTCAACTTATTTTATGAAGTGTTCGAATTTTAATTTTATTTTCTGTATTAATATGATAAGAACTATGAGATCTCAAAGTTATTTTAGTTGACTATTTGTGAATAAAATAAATTAGACAGTATAATGACATTATTCATTACATCTCTTTTTTATATTATCTTTTAGTTACTGTAACCATAAATCGACATTTATAAGGTTGATCACAGTCTATTTATGAATAGCTGGAGCATATAAATACAAGACATTGTCCGAGTCAAGCCACGCCTCAGCCTTATCCGAATCATTCTTATCTGGAATCTTACATATTAAGGTGATTTCTCGGGAAGCGTTTTCGTCCTCACCTTCTTTTACTATCTTTATGCCCGTAACTAAAACGAATTTACCACTGACCTGAAAATTAAACATACTTTTCTCACCAACATATTTTATTATCATAAAATAATTTTCATGCGTGTAAATAAAATAGTATTATGAAACATCCAACGGGTTTAATATTTCATTTATACCTATTGGCTCATAAAATTTCTTGACGAAGTATAGCATAAGACTAGTCAGCACATACTTTTTTAATTTTAGTCAAGCATTTAACACGAGTAAAATTTAATACTTAAAAAGTAAAACCAGACAATGACTTAGACAAAGAATTTCTGTACTTACGTTGACGTTAAGCGTATTCGGAACAAATGTAGTAGAATCTATTCCCTGTAGATGGGTGCCCTGCAAATACGCCACTTTATTGAATTTTCGAGTAATGTTAAGAAATCGAGATATTCGTCTTTAATTGATCGTTTCCTCACCTCATCATTATCGGCGGCTGAGATACGAGGATCATCCTTAGATATCGGCTCAATCTCCAACTGCCTCGTCTCTTGGGAAGTGTTGCTGGGAGATGTAATCTCGTGACCCGCTAACATTGTTGAATTGGGATTTTCAATATCTGATGGTATATTTAGACCCGGGTCGTCGTCATATGATTCCAGTGTTTCGTCAGACATTTTGATAAAAATACTATTGTGACGTGGCTTTTTCGATTGACAAAAAAATAAAGGCACGAATTGCGGTTAAAGTAACTTTATTGTAACCTCTTGAGACAAGTAGGGCGTGTCTCTAACGGCTCTAGATAATATACCCGACTTACCAAAGATTAGTAAGACTCGACTAACTTCGCTTTTCTTCTCTATTTTACTAGCTTCTCTCGTCTATTCCCCCACCTTTGAAAATTTAGGCCGAAAAAAGCGCACAGGTATTGCAATAAGAGTTGGGGTACAGATGAGGCAAATAAACAATACTTGCCGCCAATCTCACAAAAGTTGAAGAACTTGACAAATAGTAAAGATACACAGTGAGTATGCGATGTCGTCTTGCCATTAAGAGTTATATCGGTAGAAAAAAATTTACATTAGTGACATAGTTGACAAATGAAATAAAATAAAAATAATTTTAATGAATAAAATTTGTCTATTTTTATTATTTAAAAGCGGTTATGAATAGTACCAACAAACTAGGATTATATTGATTATAGAAGTCAGTAAGAATGAGATCAATTGTTACTTCGTCGGAAATTACTTCCTATCACAATATGGTCCACAATCTTTAAAGATTAAGTCAACTTGCTGTCAGATCTTACACGAATAAATTCTCACGGTTACAGTTTTGATCGTTTTATTATGAAGAGAAACTGTTTTGACCTTCAATGCTAAATCATTTTTTTTTCTCCTCAAATCGACGCTTCTATCAAGCACAACGAATTTGCTATAAAGTAAAAAACGATTATGCTTTATTATGTGTTTGCACATCAGTTTAAAAAAAAGGTAAAATCCAATAAAACAAATCGATGTATAAAATGTCGATGTAATTAGCATGTAATATTAATTATTTCACTTGAAAACGGATTAAATATACTTCTTCTTTAAACGAAATCCTAACTTTAAGCCTGTGGTCAACATCATACTTTAATTTTTTTTGGTTTTTCCTTAACACTACATTGACATCAAGTATAAAAAAAGTACACACACCAACGAATAGCTGATTTGTGATTTTATTCAAACACCCAAAAAAAGCGTTCGATCAATACCATGATGTACTTACAAATGGGTCAGCGATTGATCCAGTAATCAGATCATAGGAAAAATAAATGTCGAACAAAAGCAGGTGCAGGACCTACACAAAGAATTGTAAATATATTATGAGCAGAGCTGCGTAGAAGAAGGTGGTAAAATTAAATTGTCATCGACATTAACGCGTCAGTACTGACACGCGATATTTAAGAGAATAAGCTTCTCTTCCTCTGCTCAATTCTATATATATAGGGTCGCTTTTTGGTTTTATGCTGGAAAGTACAGATAAGATATTGAAAAGTGGTTAAAACTTTGGACGTTAAAAAAGGAAACGTTTCCAAAAGCGTAGCGTGCGTTCTAATTATTTATGTTTTTAACCGCAAGAGAAGAAAGTAGGTGCTTCGAGGGACGGTCCTGTATGTATTTATACCATTCGTTAATGTATCTACAGATGAGGATGTGTTGGCACATTTTCTTAATTTTACTTGTACTTAAAGGTCGGAGCTTTAAAAAATTTTTCTATGTAGAAGTTAATGTAAAAAGGATCATTAATGTTCAAATTGACATATATATGCGCTTTGCAGACAACAATTTTAGCTAACCGACAAGTGAAATCGCATACGGTATAGGTAAAGCGTGTGCAACTCTTGTTTTAACCCTCAATTATATGTATATGTATAAATTTTACAACCATTTTTGAGAACTGTTTTCAAAGTGTAAAAGTCTCAAGTTTCTACAACTTATGACATTTCATGAATACCGGCCTTCTAAAAAATAAAAAATACTCCTTTAATTGTACAACCTTATTTTAAGATACATTTACCTTGATGGTAGTTATTTTAAGTCTTATAGCTTTACATAAAAATAATACATTATTATGTATTCATAGAAAGAAAGGCAGAAGATCTTAATAAATTGCTTTTGACCTTTTTGCTTTGTATGAAAATACTTTTCACATATTTAAATCAGATATAAGCCAAAAAATTATATATTATTATTCAGCAGATGTCCCACTGATAATGAAGCAAATTATACAACAACGAAGGCCAATGACTTTCAGCCTTTTTTCTGGCATTACCAATTACCTGCTTTTTTTATAAAAAAAAAAACTTTAGTTATAATAAGTAACATAAAGTTCAAGCACCCATTTAAGTACAGACAGTACTTATTAAATTATAGAACATTTTTTAGTGGTGCAAAAATTTTATGATAGCACTGCTATTAAAATTTAAAAAAAATTACAAGGAAACACATTCATGATTTATATCTTATATAATAAAACTATTGAGCATATTAATATCCACAGCAGTTATTGAACACCGAATGTCTAAATTGCATAAAAAACAGGGAAATCATTTCATGTTAGAAGTTTGATCCATTCTTAAATTCTACTTCTACTAGTAAATCTATCATATTATAAAGCGCCAAAAATCTATGATGTATAGTTTATAGAAAAAAAATTTTTATTTAAGAAGAATCCAATTGAATACCGTATACTGGTACAAAACATCAAGTTCTAATTACATGCACACATATTTGGATTTGGTACGCTAATGATACATCGATTTTTTTTAAATGAGAAACATGAACAAATTGACGTACAGCTAATTAACTGATGTAAATGAATGAGAAAATTATTTAATAAACAGCTACAGTTGCTGACTAATTTTTTACGTTACTAAAAAACTTTAACAGTTAAATATTTCGAAAAATGATAATATTCATTAAAGAAATGTTACTTGTTACATACAGTGTATCTCCAATTGAAAGTAGCTTGAAGCCTATATGGTGCATTACTTTGAAATTCTGTCATGTATTGGTTTCTTTGCCACTTGTCCTACGACGATTGGCTTCTGTTTTGTTTGTTTTGAGAAATACAAATAAAACAAGGAGAAGTTGGGAAGGGGTTGACTGTATGTCGATGGGTGTGACTTTTCTCTCACTTAACGGCCAGAAAGTTTTGGTATAGTGGGAAAAGGAATCCCAAACCCTTTTAAGCCGTGGCGTAGCCAGGATGACCAGATCTGATAACTAACAGCCAAATTGGCGATTTTTGACCAACCATCGCGTAAAATTTTTTTATATTTTGCACTTAGATATTTTTTGGTAACTTTACCTAAAGCTCCCCAGTATAAACTCAGCGTCAAGCAAATACATGTACTTTTTATTGTATAAAATATTGAAGGCCAAGCGCCCACTTAATAATTACGATTGAACATTTCTGAAGTTCGTTTTTAGCTGTAGCTGTAGGATAGGCGAATCCTGTGGTTCTGAAACTTGGCTCAAGGAATCGAGAAAGTAAAATCAGTGCTTCATGTGCCTAGTACCTCAGGGTGGTTCTCAAACGAATCCAATATTTTATTTATGTCTATATAAATTTTTATTTTGTGGTTGGTTGATTGACGATTCTTTTATTTTTTTTTATTGTTTATTTTAAAATAAACCTCTTATTTATTTAAAATTTGTTCTGCACTTTTTTCTATTGTATCTTGTTACCTAATGCAGAGACAAAAAAATTGTTCCAAGAATAAGTGAAAAACATTTTATGCATTAGTTATTTATGCTAATAAAAATTGTGTGGCAAGTTGTTATAAAAAAAAAAGCTTGATTTTTCGTAGAACAAAGACCAAGTTACTGTATGTATTGAATATCGAAAAGATTTGAAGATAACAAAAAAAATAGGAAACAGTTAACTATTTTTTTTTTAGGCATTTTACACTTACGGGTTTTTAGTAGCTAACATTTTTATTTTCTAATACTAAACGTATATGATGTTGAAAACAAATGTTACACTGTATTTTTAAAAATAATACAGACACAAAAGGTAGTACAATTTACCTCATACACCGTATCACATGCGTTATACGTATATTTTTTGCTTAACTTTTATGCTATTCATCTTGCAAAAAGTGCACTTTCCTTAAAATAAAATTTTTTTAACTCATTTCCGACCAATTGTATTTTTTTCATTTTTATTGATATAAAAATGTCATACATTTTTTTTCAATGAAACAATTTTTTTTTTTACAATACGAAATAAATATTTTCCAAACCAAAAAAAGGGGGGCTTATTCAACGAGAATAAAGTTTATTGCAAAGTTTTTTGATAAATATATTTTAATACTATATAATGTCTATAACTTGCATCATATTGCTGATGATGTCAAAAATATGAAGTGTTTGTTAAATGAATTTTGAGCTTTTGATTTTGAAAGCACTCTAGGAGTAACAGAAGAGCAGATTGCCAGTGGATACAAGTCTCTCGTTCAGCTATGCAAAAAAATTGAAGAGAAACGCTTAATAAACAATAAAAAAAAAAAAAAGAAATACAATCCAATTACAAAATCCAGTAAAAACCATAAACAAATTTATTTGAAAAAAGTTAATTACATGGGATGTGACATTTCGATTCAAGAACCAAACAATGTTGTGTTGACAAAAGACTCTGTAAAGTGATAAAAATTAAACGAATGGGTATGAATCCAACCAGTGCTCTTGGCGATTTTAAAGTAACTGGAGAGCAGTCACTTATTCTTGGACCTGACTTTACGTACCCGAGCGATTAAACACTTATAAATATGTAGAAAGTCAAAAAAGATTGTGAAAAGAAAGTGGAAAATTTCAACACGAATAATATACAATCGAAACTAATTTTATTTAAAATTTTTGAGCTTTTGGAAGATGATAGTACATTGTTCATCGTTCCACTGCTACATTAATGTTAAAAATATATATAGGCTGTACATAGGAAAGTGTATTTTACAATGACGAAAGCGTATGATTATAACATTGACAGTGCTTACTGTGTGTGCATCATTACACGTGCATACGGAAGCAATTGGCAAACTAAGTGAATTAATTGTTATTATTTGCATAAACAGTTAAAGGTGTTAGTAACTACGTGAGACAACTGTTAACCTAAACAATTATTGTGTTAGTGTCGATGTATATACGTAATTCGAAATTCTTAGAGGTTATAATAAAGTAAACACTGCAGTTTGTTTCACCGACTACTTTTAATCTTTATCAGTATCAAATTTGTACTCTGTAGAGGTAAAAAACTAAATTTTTTTTCTTATTACTATGATGACCTTTTGTACATGATGAGTTTCATTACAGATGAACAGTAAATTTTACATAGTAAAAATTGATAGCAGCGCAAAAGAAATTTCTGAGCCTTTCATTGTACATGTCACTTTTATTGGTGTTGATAACGTAACAGGCCAAAGATACAACATTTTATATGCCTCTTCCATGGACAGACGATAATATTCAAGTCATATCCAACTTTGTAAGCAGTAGTGCAATTCCACCGCCTACTTTGTCTTACTTATAAAATTTTCAAAATGTATATATATATTTTAGATACGTACGAAGAAGCATTGAAACATCTGAGCTCTATGACATTCATACCCAAGAAACCTCGATCTTTGTTAACTATATCTCAAACAACGTGCTCAGAAGCAGGGAAAAGTATATCTTTAAAATCAAATGCTTCATCGTCAAAAGTCATTGACAAAACTTCGACGTATAACATGTACATCTTATTTTGTGTTCAAAGCCTTTCAGAGGCAATAAAGACTGGTACTGCAAGTCTTGCTGAAAATGTTGAGGAACAATCAAAAGGTTTTAATGTATAATCATCTGTATGTATAAATATTCTTTACACGCATTCGTGTAGTAACCATTGCGTACGCAATTATTTTTCACAAATCCACTATGAAAATATATACGAAATATATCTTGAATTATCAAACCTATCCTTATGTTGTAAATTCATAAATAAAGAATAGATGATAAAGATGAATAAAGTAAAGTTAATAACAGTTTAGATAATAATAGATAAATAAAGTATAAATAGACATAATTTTATTATTAATTGATTTCTCGCTTGGGCGTTGGTGAAACATTTCGAATTGAAATGTATATTAATAAGTAAAAACTTAAAAGTTGGCTTTGTTTCACAATGTTTTATTATTCGCAGACAGCTGTTTTGGCAGTTGCGCCATTGTCAGATGCTCGACATACACTGAATGGTCTATGTACATCAGTTCGCTAAGGTCAAGTACAAGTATTACAAATGTAGTTGTCGCTCAAAGGTATGATATGTATGCGTCTGTGTTTGAGTGCCTTATGAGATACGATGTATTACATTTTCTATTATTGGAGATAGAGTAAAATTAATTTAATCGTTCGTTATGGATTTATTGTGTTTTTTTGCTAATTCTATTTCTATTGTCTCAAACAGATTCAATTTAAAACTTTTAGGTAAACTGTGTAGTAACTTTATATTATTTTCATCTAGGAAATGCGCATTAGAATTACAGTGTTCACTAAAACCCGTCGTATTGCGATCTTCATAAAGAGACTTTTTGTGCTCCTTTATACGTTTGGAAAGGGCACGTCCTGTCTGTCCAATATATATGGCATCGCATTCGGAACAATTAATCTGATAAACTCCACATTTCTGTAAAATACCAACTTTTTCCTTATTATTACATAAAATGGATGTCAAGTTACGTTTATTGACCATAATTGTATTTACATTTTGTTTTTTTTAAAAATTACTTATTTTATCGGATACTATGGGAACATAATTCAACATATTAAATTTTTCGGTTTGTTTTGCGACTGCGTAAAAATATTTTGAAATAAGTCTATTTTTTATTTTAAAAATTAGATTATCTATGAGGTTTTTATTGTAACCATTATTAATTGCTAAACATTTTAATGGATTGATTTCCTTTTCGTAATAAGATTTTGTTAACGGTACTGTTAATAATCTATATACAAAAGAGTAAAATGCACTCATTTTTATATTGATGGACTGCTTTGAATCGTACGGTACTAACGTATCTGTGAAAGTTGGTTTTCTATAAATTTCATACAACAACTCACCGTCTTTTCGTGTTATTTTTAGATCCAGAAAATTTAAACTATTGTCATGTTCAGCTTCTGCTGTAAATTTTATACCCGGTACTAAATCATTTATGTAGCTGAGAAAACTGGTCATTGTCCTCTCTGTACCCTTCCAGATGCAAAACACATCATCGACATACCTCGACCAGTGTAAAACATTACTGGTGAGGAGGGAGGTCGAATCGAATATAAGGTCCTCTACGTATGACATGAATATCTCACTGAGAAGGGGGGTGAGGGGAGAGCCCATTGGAAGACCGTTAAGTTGTAAATAATATTTATTACTGAACTTGAAGTAGCTTTGTTCTAAACAAATGGATATTAATTTTAAAATTTCTTGTTTTGAATCAACACCAGGAAGGGCTATTGTCAACCAGATATTTAATAATATTCTTTAGATGGTCTGTAGGGATGGAGGGAAATAGATTAACAACATCGAATGAAAGCAATCGTGCATAACATGGAATTTTGAGATCTCTAAGTTTATCTATTAGTTGACTTGTTTTTTTAATGCTATGTTTTGGCTTAAAGTTGAGTAAGGAAGGGAGTATTTTATTAAGTTCTTTTGCGAGTAAGTAGGTTGGTGCATTAGTATAAGATACTATTGGTCTCATTGGTATGCCCTCCTTGTGTATTTTAGGTAAGCTGTATAGTACCGGCACCGAAGAATTCATAACAGTTAACATGTGCAAATTACAATCATAGAGTATGTTTGTACAAATTTTTAAAAACTGACTTAGTCTCCCTTTAAAAATTTGCTGTAGGATCAGAATTCAAAATTTTAAAATTATTGTTATTTATTAAAAGTTCTGTCTTTTCAATATAGTCATACTTATTCAAAATGGTAACAGTGTTTCCTTTGTCAGCTTTACATAAAATTAAATCATTATTTTTAAGTTTTTTCTTTAAAGAAATAATACTTTTGAATTCTGAGCTATTGTTAGTTGAAAATTGTTTTTTGTTTTTATTTATTACATCAACGCATTTGTATCTAAAAAGTTGTAGTTCGTTTTTATCTATACCTTTTGATGCTATTTCTGCGTATACAGAAAGTTCGATGAAATCTTTGAAGTTTTTAATGTTAGGACAGTACTTTAAACCTTTATTCAAAATGTTTTTTTCATTTTGTGTGAACGTAACTTCGGATAAGTTCTTGACTCTCGGATAAAAAGAAAAAGAAAAATCAAACTTTGTACTGGATTCCACGGTGGCCGATGACGTAGTCTGTTGTTGTTTATTAACCTTCGTATGTGTGGCAAGTGGTGAATTATTTGCTCTCTGTTGTATTTTGCTGTTCTCCTTCTGTATGAGCCCATCAAGTTTCTTAGTATGTGTTTGGCGGTGTGTGTGTTAAATTTCTCGAACATTATTTCTCGTCTCTTCGTCTAAAATATCAAATTCTACGTTATGGCAGCGTCTAAGTAGTTCGCTGTGTATTAACTTTGAGTGGTGTGACAAATTGCTCCTGATTCTGTACCACTTTTTTAATTCCACATTTAGCCAAAAAGTGTATGCTTTGTCAATCACTGCGGTTGATTCTGTTGATTTATGTCGGCAAATTATCTTTATATATGTGGGGGTACCAAATGTAGTTGTAAACATCTTTTATTAAAATAAAGATGGTTGTTACACTTGTAAAACTTTACTAGACACTTTCTATAAAAGATTGCGAGATATGCTTTGCTAGCATTTAAAAGATTATTAATTGATTTTTTGCTTTTGCGTTGGTGAAACATTTCGAATCAAAATGTATATTAATAAGTTAATAAGCATATATATTGGACAGACAGGACGTGCCCTTTCCGAACGTATATAGGAGCACAAAAAGTCTATTTATAATGATCGCAATACGACGGGTTTTAGTGAACATTGTAATTCTATTGCGCATTTCCTAGATGAAAATAATATAAAGTTACTACACAGTTTACCTAAAAGTTTTAAATTGAATCTGTTTGAGACAATAGAAATAGAATTAGCAAAAAAACATACTAAATCCATAACGAACGATCAAATTAATTTTACTCTATCTCCAATAATAGAAAATGTAATACATAGTATCTCATAAGGTACTCATACACAGGCGCATACATATCATACCGTTGAGCGACAACTACATTTGTAATACTTGTACTTGACTTTAGCGAACTGATGTACATAGACAATTCAGTGTATGTCGAGCATCTGACAATGGCGTGACTGCCGAAACAGCTGTCTGCGAATAATAAAACATTGTGAAACAAAGTCAACTTTTAAGTTTTTACTTATTAATATACATTTTGACATAATTTTATCATCATAAGTTCGTTTAGCATTAATCAACATGTCTATAAAACTATTCCTCCTAAAATTTAAATGAGCATTATTACCATCAAATATTTAAATAAAATTAAAGTATCCTTGTCATAAATAAACTAAAATAAATATTACAAATTAAAAAAATTTTTTAAATTAAAATATGAGAGTTCTTTTAATAATCTTTTTTAAAAACTACAGTTATTCTGAACTGCTAAACTGACCCGTTTTTTCTGTTGTCGAGTCAGAAATTCCAGCCTACTTACAACTGAAAAGGCCGTCCTTATTGTAAGAAGGAAAGTGCGCTGAGTCTGAAGGACAATTACAGTTTTTTATGTTTATGGTTAAAAAATGGTATTTTTTTGCAGTAATTATAAAAACCATTTATGATTTACCATAGAAACATTTTTTTTGGAATGAAACACTCAAATTTATACTGGTTTATTTAGGTCAATAGTTTTCCTTTAATTTCTCAATCTGACTCCAACTGCCCTTAAACCTTTTTTTTTGTTGTGTGGCTGAAAGATACAAACAGATTAGTTTTAAAATAAGGGTTAAGTTCAACTTACATTAACAATTGACGTGATATTCTCCGTTTCTCCATAATACGGTCTACTAAAATACACGTGCGATTTCACGTATTTGGTAGCTAAAGTTGTTGTCTAAAAATCGCATGTAATATATACATCGATTCGATATTACCTATCTGCAATAACTTTAACATTTCGAAACTTTTTCTAAGCTCCAATCTGTATATTAAAAAAAGTTCCATTTTAAATTCTTCCGTAAACAAAGTACTTGATACAACGTTACCATCCTAACGCACCCATCCTCTTGGCATATATACTTAAAACAGCCCACACTTTTAGAAAAGTTTTTCTGAGCTTTCTCCTTCTGACGTCTAAAATTTACCATAAGTAGCACTATCCGTCATAAATCAAAGAAGCGAGACTATATGGAGTTGAGCCCAAAAAGCGTGACAGTACCAATGCGTGCAATGTGCAAGACAATTGAATTTTACTACTGTACTACGCAGCTCTACTTATAATTTATTTACAATTGTTCCTTCATGCCCTGCCCGTGTTTTTGTTTTACGTTTATTTTTCCTACCATCTGTTTTTGAAATCAAGCGCTGACCCTTTTGTACGTAAATCGTGTTATTGAACGAATACTCTTTTTTGGGTGTTTGTATAAAATTACAAGCCATTTATTTGTTGGTGCGGAGGATTTTTTATGTTTCGAGCCTATGTGGTAGTTTTGTGAACACGTGGCTACTTCTCTGGCAAGAAAAAACCAAAAAAATCAAAGAAAGATATTGACAGCTATCTAAATATAAGCAATAAAACACTAATAAATTTTGTGCAGCGTGTACTAAATAAAGTTGAAGGAAATATTATTTTTAACTCTTTTGAAATTTGAATTTATTTTTATGCATGTATCACTGCTGTAATTATATTTTTTACTGAACTACATCTAAATTACTAAACAACCATTTTTGTTTTCCATCGTACAAGATTTTTTTACTTTTTTTCTTAAGGAAGAATTTGTAGGTCTAGAAGATATAAGATTTAAATAATTTTAAAACTATGAGTTGTGCAAGTGCAAGTGATTCAAGTGGATCCTTATTATTTATTATAAAAAACTTTAACAAAGAATTCTATTGACTTTAGAATGAATGAATTTTTCACGTTTTTAGAGTCTTTTTTAGATCAACGAAAATTTTCACAATTTTTCTTTTTTACCTTATTTTCTTTATTAGTTCTCTGCGTCCAACAAAAAATACTCCATAAAATAAACCAACTAGGTGCCAGGGATTTAAAATATTAATACTTTGGTATGAAATCAATAATATATTGGGACATTTCCAACATGATGACTACCACCACCACACCGGGTTAGTCGAACGTTGAAGCCCATTGTTTCAACCAATCGAAATTCTACAAAGGGCAACGTAATTACTTGTAGCAAATACGAGCTACTTTTACTTCTACCCTTCGAATATCATGGCCTATTTTCTTAAACTCGCGACCATCACGCACCTTTTTTCCCCTCCGACCTCAAGTTTTGGATATTTTGTCCTCTTCTGTTATTATTTTCATGAGCATTCGAACTATGTATTGATTTTCTGACTTTTGTTTGTAAATAAGTTGACGAAGAACAGATATATTTGAATATGGTTTATAAAAAATGATCTTTTTTTTATCTCAGCGCCACAAATCACAGGCTAATAAACACACCTATGTATGCAATCTTTTTTTCTTGTTTTGCTTGCACCTCTCATCTTTTTTCTCTTATTCATTTATTAATTTTTTTTTAATGTTAAATCTTCTAAAAAATTGTATTATTGATTTATCAGTAAATAAACAGACCATCTAAATTGATTAAATAACTCTTGTTATCTTATTTCTTATAAACAAATTTATGAAGTTTAAATTACTGTAAAAAGGAAAATCATTCGGTCTCTTGACCTGCTGAGCGACCAAAATCACCCGTCCATAATACAACTGCCGAGGACATCGGTGTCGCGGCCTCTACCGTATTACGTGCAATAACATATATTCATGTAAATAGACTGCTTAGCTGCAGCCAAAATTGACGCCACTCCAATATCGAATATGTAATAGGTTAGAATAAAAATCGCTACCCATTAGATGTCCCAATACCATTAAATTTATAAGTATTAAGCTAATTGTATTGAGAAAAAAATATGTTAATTGAAAAAATATGATTATTTTGGGATCACTACCACCTGTAAGTATACTACAGTATATATACTATACTAGTCCAGTAAAAATCGTTTGCGGGTAAAAGTGGGTAATTCCTCACCAGCTGCTCTCCCATATAGGAGAACTATACTATCAGCGGGTACGCAGTAGCCAAGGGCTTTAATATATCATGTGCTAAGAGAGTCCTTTTTTGACGCGCTGATGAATGTATTATTCATGTGCTACCTACCATTCGTGTCAAGGGGGTCGGAGAGCTACGAGACTAAATTAATAATTAGAGTGTAGTTGTGTCCTTGATCACTACATACCTGGTTAGGTAGTCCGATAACTCATTGGCTTGACTTTTATAAAGTAGTTGATTGTCCTTTTAATGACTTTAAGAATCACATGAATTTTCGAGATTCTCTTAAATGGGGAAAGTATAAATTTCACCGAATAGTGTCTTAATTTTCTCAATTTGGCTGATCGCTTCTGATACAAGTCTGTTACAGAAATCTAGAACGTCTTTTAGTAAAAAAAGATACTGCATCGGGTAAAACTTAAAACTCCTGAGACTTCTGCAAGACTAGCACAGTTACGTTAACGAAAATGAATTTATTTAAGTTTTTTTTGTTTTTTTTTTTTTTGTATTTATAATGATTTTTTTAATTTAACTACATTTAGATGAGTGTACGATACCCGAGAACATAATTTTAAATAAAATCTGCCTACGTCTGACCAAACTCGGACTCGTACTACTTGAAATTGGATGACTCGCAGTTTCCTGATTCCAGACAAATGGCGAGCTTACTTCATACCTCATGCCTAGGAAGGATCCCTGCAGTGTTACCTTTGAGTTTGTACTTTGCTAGTGATTAAGGAGAAACTTTTTGAGACAAACTGACCGAGTCGCTATTTAATTAGGTGGCAATATTAATTTGAGAGTTAACAAGTATTATTTATCGAAACTCGATAGTATTGATATACATTGTATTTATCTCCTAGGGTTTGAATTTGAGTTGAAAATTATCGGATTAAGTTGTCTACTATTTTTAATACAAACTTTTCTTTCGCAGCGTAAGTACTACAATATCACAAACAACATCAAATCAGATTCTTTAACGCGTGGGTATATCTGCAACTGTTTACAAATTGCTCTTTTTTCATAAACCATCTTCGAAAATATCTGTTCTTCGTCAACTTATTTACAAACGAAAACCACAAAATCAATACATAACTTGAATACTCATGGAAATAGTAACAGAATAGGACAAAATATCCCAAACTTGCGGTCGCAGGGGAAAAAAGGCGCTTGATGGTCGCGAGTTTAAGAAGATTGGCCGCAATGTTTAAAGGGTAGGAGTGAAAGTAGCTCGGAATTTCTGTAAGAAGATACGTGGCCCTACCTAGGATTCTGATTAGTTAAAACAATGGGCTCCAAAAGTCGATTAACCCGGTGTGGTGGTGGTAGTCCTGATGTTGGAAATGGCTCAATATATTATTTATTTTATACTAAGGTATTATTATTTCAAATCCCTGTCAGCTGCGTTAATTTATTTTCTGGAATATTTTTCGTTCTACGCCGAGAAATAATAAAGAACATAAGGTAGAAAAGAAAAAATACGATGATTTTCTTTGGTTTTAGAGAGATACTTAAAAAAGTAAAAAATCGCTTATCGTAGAATCGGTAGGATGCCTAATTGAAATTTTTCATAATGAATAGCGAGGATCCACTTGAATCACTTGAACTCACGTAAATTATTGTTTTAAAATTATTTAAATCTTATTCCTTTCAAACCTAAAATTCATGTTTGGTTCGTAGTATTATTGTTTTTATCTGAAGAAAAAAAAAAGTAAAAAATCTTTTACCATAAAAAACAAAAGTGTTGTAAAAAAATTGTTGTTTAGTAATTAGGATGTAATGCAGTTGAAAATAGAACTACAGTAGTGATAAATGCATAAAAATTACTTTAAATTTAAAGAAAAAACAAAAAATAATATTCCCTTTAACTTTTTAGTATATGCTGCACAAAATGATTAGGTATATTATTGCTTATTTTGAGCTTGTGGTCAATATCACACTTCAATTTGAGTTTCTTTTTACTAGAAAAACGGCCACAGTAACATCAAATCGCCACACTGTCTTTAAATATAAAAAAGAACACACGCAAATGACTGGTTGGCTTGTAATTTTGTACAAACACCCAAAAATAAGCATTCGATCAATAACACGATGTACTTACAAATGGGTCAGTGCTTGATTTCAAAAACATATCATAGGAAAAGTAAATGTGGAACAAAAGCAGGTGCAGGACATATACAGACAATGATAAATATATTATGAGCAGAGCTGCGTAGTAGAAGGTGGTAAAATTGAATTGTCATCCACATTAACGCGTCAGTACCGACACGCGATACTTGAGGAAATAAACTATTCTTCTTCGGCTCAATTCTATATATAGTGTCACTGCTTTGTTTTATGCTAAAAAGTACAGATGAGATATTGAAAATTTGAAAATTTTGGACGTTAAAAGGAGAAACGTTTGCAAAAGCGTAGCGGCCGTTAACGTTATCTATGTTCTTAACTCCAAGAGAAGAAAGTAGGTGATTCGAGGGACAGTCCTGTATGTATTTATACCATTTGTTCATATATTTACAGATGAGCATGTCTTCGCACATTTTCTTAATTTTACTTAGAGGTTGGAGCTTAAAAAAAATTTGCAGCATATAAAATCGCACTCGGCGTATTTTAGTAAGGATATCATTGGCGATATGAATGATGCATCAAATATTAATGTCACTTTTGATTAAACACTTATTTTAAAATAATTTTGCTTATTTGTATACTTACAACCGATAGATGTAAATTTATGTAAAAAGTTCGTCATTACAGAGTATTAACTTTAAAAAATTAGCATCAAGAAATCTCACTTGAAGGTACAACCAAATACTATATTGTGTACTCTTAAACGTAAATCAATACGTGTATAATTATTAGTTTCCTGGTTACATATAAAAACCTTCTCTTTATTATAACCTTGATTATCACTAGATTGTATAGAAGGAGAAACTTTTCTAAATCAACCTCGTAAACTTTCAAATCATTAAATTAACGAAAAATGGTAGACAATTTTGATTTCATCTAAAGTATAAAAGTCTCAAGTCTCCACTGATTATGACGTTAAAAATGCTTATTGTTCTTTTAAGAAACAAAAAATTATTCTTCAATAGTACTACCTCAATTTAAAATGAATTTTCCTTAACGATAATCATTATAGCTTTACAGAACAAACAATACACAATTAATAAGCAAAAAGGCAGAAAATCTAAATAAATTGCTTCAGACCTTTTTGCTTTGTATAAAAATACTTTCCACATACTTAAATCAGATATTAGCCAAAAAATTATATATTATTACAATGAAGACTAATGACTTCTAGCCTTTTTTTTGCATTAAAAATTACCTGCCTTTTTTATAAAAAAAAAAACTTAAGTTATAATAAGTAACATAAAGTCAAAGCACCCATTCAAGTACAAACAGTACTTATTGAACTATAAAACGTGTTTTGGTTGTGCAAAAATTCTATGATAGCACTGTTATTATAATTAAAAAAAATTATAAAAAAATAAACCTATTATTCATATCTTATATAAAAAAACTATTGAGCATATTAATACCTACAGCAGAAATTGAAAACCAAATTTCTAAATTACACAAAAACAGGGAAATTATTTTATGTTAGAAGTTTTATTAATTCTCAAATTCTACTTTTATTAGTAAATCTATAATATTGTACAGCGTCAAAAATCTATGATGTACAGTTTATAGAAAAAAATTTTTTATTTGAGAAAAATCCAGTTTAATACCGTGTGATACTATAACACATCAAGTTCTAATTACATGCACTAATATTTGGATTTGGTACGCTAATGATACATCAAATTTTTTTAAAATCAAAAACATGAACAAATTGACGTAGTGCTAATTAACTGATGTAAATGAATTAGAAAATTATTCGATAAACAGCTACAGTTGCTGACTAATTTTTTACGTTACTAAAAAATTTTAATAAATAAATATTTCAAAAATGATAATATTTATTGCCGAAAAGATTCTTGTTATATATAGTGTATCTCCAATAGAAAATATCTTTATGCCTACGATGCATTGCTTTGAAATTCTGTCATGTAATAGTTTCTTTGCCACTTGTTCTACGGCGATTGGCTTCTGTTTTGTTTGTTTTAGGAAATAAAATAAAAAGAGGGGAAGTTAGGAAGGGGTTGACTATGTCAATGGGCGTTCCTTTTCTCCCACTTCATGGCCAGAAAATTTTCGTAGTGGGAAAGGGAATTCCAAGCCCTTCAAGGCACAGCCCCAACACGTCACTGTCTCGCAGTGCGTCAACTAGACAACACCTCAACCCCAAGTGATCACTGTGTACTACGTTTCCGATACAAGTTGTCAAAGAAGTTTAGTGCTCGAATAGATATTCGTTTGTGAAAAGTGTCCTGTAAAACTCGAGAAGTCACAACTTTCAGCATCCAAAAGGTGTCCATCCCAGCCGTGCCCAGCTTCATTTAAGGAGTTCCCGGAAGTCATTGTCTGCGTCACGAGAATCAAGTTAACAAGTAAGTGCATCTTTAAATCCTCTCTCTGGCAGAAATAGATGCGTCTCGATCTCATTGAATTTTTTTTTGTTTCCTTTTGAGTGATGTACTTTTTTCCTACAAACTAAGCAGAAAAATGCACCACATAAAACTAAAAGCTATCATTGATGTAGTATAAGAAAGTAAAAAATTTTTTTATCTTTATCGTTTCTTTGCTTCTTATTATCATTTCAAGTATGCCGTCTAAATAATGAAAATTTCACTTTTACTCTCTTCTTAGAAGTGCGTGCAAATAATATAATATTTGACGTAAGTTTTTACTATTAAAATGCAGTATTGGTAAAGAAAAGCTTAAATTTTGTTGTGCTAACACAATAAAAGCAATTCCTTACTCATTAAAGTAGTTAATTAAAAAAATTTTTTTGGTTTAACATAGTTTTTTTTTATTAATAAAACAAGTGCTAAACTTTTGCATAAACAGCTGTAATTTTATTTGAAGTAACTCATCAAGCACAACCAAGCTTTCCTTCGTTAAGAAATTCTATGAAACTAGGTAAACAAAACTCTCAAGATAAACACTTAGTTGATGTTTAAGACGTCAGAAAAAATGGTGGACGAAACAAACAATGGTTAAAAACCGTTTAAAAAGTACAAAAGTCAATAAAATTTAAACAATTTAGCTGTGCTTCGTTTTCGGATGTCTCTAACTACCAACTCACAATACTTATCAACATTTTAAATGTCATTTAAGTGATGTATTTTTTTAATACAAAAAAACCAGAGTTCTGCACCATATGTAACTGAAAGTTATTATTCAAGCTACACATAAAATTAAATATCTACTTTTGATGCCGTTATTTAAAAAAAAAAAAATTTTTTTTAATGGGACTTATCAAAAACATTATTTAAATTTTCTCCATCTTTACTATAAATATGTGTCAAAAAAAAATGTTTAAAATCAATTCTCACTACTAAAATGACAATGGAAATAATTTCTTACACATTAAAGTAGTTAATTAACAGAAAAATTTTTGTTAAACATAATTTCATTTTTACTATTAAAACTAGTGCTAAATTTTCGCAAAAAAAATACTAACTCAACTTGTTGTAAATCAACTAGCGTAATCAAGCTATCCTTCAACGTTAGATTATACAGAACTTGAATACTTTTTCGAAAGTTACGGAAACTGTAGAAAGCACTTCATCATTTTTTTGCACTCTAAAAATTGAATTTTCATCAATTTGATTTGGGTTTTCTACTTTTTCAATCTTTGATTTACTATAATAATAGAAATATAAAAGATAACATTTTACTTTAATCCTAAGTATAGAATATTATAAAAATTGGCTGTTTAAAAACCTAAAAATTCACTGCCTTATAAAAAACTAAATGAAGCTCTTTGTACAAACTAGAGTTTTCCATATCCAAAGTTAAAAGAAATTGTAGGCAGAAAAAAATAACAGAAATAATTGTTTAAAAGTTAAAAGATTAAATAAAATCCGTATGCGTACGACTACCATTACACTGCATTTATCGACATTCTAAAAAAAGTAAAACTTATTTAATAATTTTTATTGTTCTTTTAAATAACTTCTAATGATATACTAAGGCAAAAACATGGTTTAAAGGGTAGAAGAGGCTAGGATTATTTTGAAATTAAGTATGTGAATAAATAAAATTGTTGATAAAGTTATGTGCCCCAACCTAAATTTTACGATCAAAGCATGTTCCTGCTTCCTCCAAATTTCTGAAACAAAATATACGTGCAGCTCCTGTACATGATTTTAATATTATTTAGATTTGAAAAAGGAATGTTCCTGAAATTTTTTGAAGTATAAAGTCTAATGACATAATTATTTTATTTTACAAAATGTTTATTGAATTTTACGATTCATTAAAAAATAAAAAAGAGTAACATAAATAAACAATAATGTGGCATCTTTAAAACAAGAATATAGTGTCAAGTAGTGGTCCCGTTGTGTAAACATTGTATTTAAATTAGATTTAATCTTGGATTTGCTATGTATTGGTAGTTGTACTGGCGAAAAATAGTATCGATTTTACTATCTTGTACAAAATACGTATTTATTTAAATTTGTTAGGAAACGTTTGAATTCTCTTTACATATTTTTAGCCAAAAATGATGAAGCTCACCAGCCTCATTGTTATATCGGCCGTTGTCTTATTCATGCCATGTGATTCAGCAAAAAAGATGGAAAGTCAAGTTCCTGTAATTTTGGATGTACAAAAGTTCTATGCGACCACCAGCATAGGAATTATTTATAGGAGCAACGAAGGTGAGTAAAAGTAAAGCGATTATAAAAAGTTATTAATAGTAAATATCAACAATTTTTCTCTAAAATCCGCAGACATACATTCGGTGGTTAACATGGTGAAAGAATTTTCGCGAAAAATGGTATACTCCGTAGCTTCGACTATATCAGATCTTCCAGAAAAGTATCCGAAACTAAGAAATTACTCAAAAACCCTTTTTGTGGTGTTTTTAAATACTGACAATGATTTTGACAAATTCACGCACTTCTCGAGGCACCACAACCTTTCGCCTCACGTATGGCTATTATTATTTCGGCCTGTCATTACTGAACAAATTGACAACACTTGCCGATATCCTAAAAAGAATTACCTCCACTTGAATATAAAAAGTGAAGTCTTAATAAGATGCGGAGATAATAAAGACATAAATGAATGGTTTGCTGTCGGTCCCCAAAATGAATTACACGTTAATAAATTATTCGAGTGGAGCAAGAAGGACGGATTGATTATAACAGACAAACAAGCCTCATCAAGTGTAGTTGAGAGACGAAGGAATCTGACGGGTGCGTCGGCTATAATTAATGATAAGGTAACGAATTGTTTTAGTAAAAATTGTTTTATTTTGAAATATCACAATTATTGCATTCACAAAAACTTGATTATTTTTCTTTAATGTTCGTAGATTTCTACTTTTTATTCTAAAATAGTGGAAGATTTCGCATCTAACACAGGATTAGCATATAAGTATAAAAATGGCTCCCATATCAATAGTAAATCAAATACAAGTGTCAACAGTACAGTTATTAATTCCACAAAATTATTAAGTGAAAGTATTATTCTTCCCGGCAAGTTTTTATCGAACAAAAATTTGGATAATTATGACGTAACGATTGAAATTATGGATTTTCAAGATACATTATACTATAAATTACCGGGTACCATGGAGGTTCCATGGAGTGCTTATTTCGAGGTGAAATATTTGAATTGTAAAATATTCATGGCTTGATTTCTTTATTACGTTCTTTCTCTTTTATTGAATAGGTTTTCAGCAAACGCATTTGGATTTTCTTGATTATACTTATAGCTATTTCATCAATTCTATTTAGCGTAATTTTAGTATTACATAATGATAGAAGAGGATTTATTTTTAAACTGTCGGACAGTTTTTTAAACGTGTGGCGTATGTTCGTCCATCAGGAATTTACAGGTAAACTGTTTAAGATGGTTTATTCAATAATGCAGCAAAGATGTTAAATTTATGTTATTTATACCATATTGTACAAGATTGTCATTATAAAGTACAATTAGTAGGTAAAATTACATTTAACAAAGATTGGGTTGTTTTAATTAAATAATAGAACTAGATCATCACTCTTAAAAAATGAAAATTTTTATGCATACTTTTAAAAAATATTATACCCATGCGTAAATATACACGAATATGAGGTAATTGATGAAATGCTTACCATGAACCCATTCGATTTTATTATGAATTTTTAGATTACCATTATATTATTATTTATTTTTTAATACTTTTTATTATAGCGATATCCTTCATGTCATGATGCTTTCTTTCTTCATAATAATATATCCTAAATTAGTTTTTAGGCGCAACAAAATTATGGCAGTGCCTTATAATTTTGTCAGAGAATAAAAAGAAGCCACTTCAAAATCATGTATTTTCAATATAAAACAAATTTTAATTTCAGTATGTGGGTGATCTTGTACACGTTTTAAGGAAAAATTTGAGCCCAGCTGAGTTAAAAATAATTCAGCAATGGTCAAATAACAAGTGGTCAGCTTTTTTACTGAAAATCTGTGAGGTTTCAGTTCATACATCTCCATTAATTTTTGTTCAAAATATGTCCAAGAATCGGAATAAACTTAATGCTTACCAAAATTGAAAAATTTTCTCGGTTGCTTATGTAGTTTGCTAATAACAATTAATGACAGAAAAATAATGACGAATTTCATGGTTTATCATCTTTAGGAGGTAAAAATACACAATATTTAAAAAATTCCGTGGACTCGAATCCCCTCATAAATCTCAATTCTATTTTAATAACTCTATAGCTATAAAATACTAACCACCTGCAGGTGATCCATAACGTGAAGACAAATACTTTTTTTAAACAAGAAGTGTGCAAAGAAATTTAGAAAAAATAAGAAATTTAAAAAAAAAGCTTTTTAAGGAGGTTTGGGAGGATCATTTAGAGAGGCGAGGAACGGGGAGGCCCCTCCCCGCTCGCGCATCTGGGCCCCCTTTGCCGCAGCTGCTCTTGTCCTCTACAATTTTTAAACTGTACGACTGTAACTGCTTATATTTTTTAAAAATGCCTGGCAAGGTTTGATTTTTTTTTGTCGAGCATCTTCCTTTCGTACCAAGTTATCTATAAAAACTTTTTTTTCAATCCAACACATTTAGAATATACCTTAATTTTAATTAAAAGGCAAACCTAACCTTGCTCTCTCATAAGAGACCGTGTTAAACTGTCAATTTTTCATAATTTATTTTCTCGAAAATTTCCGCTCATAAAAAATCTAGAAAAATGTATGTGCACTCCTAAAATGCTCAAATATAACATACATTTTTTGGCACGTTTCTCCATTTTGAACTTCTCTCACAAACTTCCTTAAATGGCAGAAGGAGGTGTTTTTTCCACTAACTTGGTAAAACAATTTTCCACAATTTCTGGAATCTTTATTTTAAAAAATAAAAAAATCACAGATGATTATTCAAGTTTGCAAAATGTACGTCTTTGATCTTGTTAATCATCATATACTCTTGAATATAATTTAAGAACCCTAAAAATTTAGGTACACTTATACAATGAAATTGCCTGTCTATACATACATTTTTTTTAATTTACAGATGAACAATTCAATTTCGTATCATCCAAGATGGCAAGACTATCGCTATATCTGACAGCGTTCATTATTATTTCAATGTACGCAGGCTGTTTCACAAGTTTTGCTACAGTTTCAATACCACACATTCCATTTAGAAATGCGCGTGGATTTCTAGCGGACAAAACATATCAGTTGATTATTGTAAAAAACACTGACTCATTAACGTTTTTCTCGGTAATTTTGTAAAGTTTTAATTGAATATATCAACTACATTGTACTTAAAAACTTTATCCAATGATATTTTATTAGAGCTCAAAGGACAATATAAATGACGAACTGAGACAGTTTTTGAAAGATGAGAATAGTCTACCTACAACCCTCCAAGAGGCTATACAGCAGGTAATGTAAAATATTTAACTTACGTTGATAATTTTTAAAGATACTTAACAATGCATCACCTTTCTCAATAGCATTTAAAAATTATTTTTAACACTTTTATTTGTAATGGTGGTAAGACTATTTGTCAAAAGATTTTTTTTTTTTATATTCTACCGTAGACAAAAGTTTTGGCACCCAAAGAATTTGTGTAAATGTCATTAAGAATTATCTTTAACATTTCATTAAAAAAATAGTAATACAAAGATATTATTAAACGTTATAATGTAATTTTTTATTTTTGGAGACGGTTATACAAATTATTCGTATAGATCTATGTTTGTGTGTCCGTGCGTTGTGTGCAATAAATACGGTTCTATACTAGTACACTTTAAACTAGAGCAATTCTAGAAAATTTTTGAAAGATGTACAAATTTAATAAATTAAAATAGAATACTTTTTAGCGTGTTAATCTTAGAAACTTTTTTTAATTGTAGGTATGCAAGGAAAGGGTAGTTCTCTATAACATTGGTTATTCATGGAGTCAAGTAACTTTCAAAAAACCTTGCGAAATCTTAGCTATTCCACTAGGTAACTTTAGAAAAAAAGGTATAGTTTTGAACAAAGGAGATCCACTTCTTCAATTTTTAAATCATCAGTAAGTATTTTCATATAAAAATTTATGATAGACAATTTTAACAATACAAATTTTTTTCAGCATTCAAAAGTATAGAGAGAATGGAATCATTTCTCGAAAAAAAAACGAAAATCGGGCCAAATTCGGTATTAAAAAAGAAGTTTCATTTACATCATTAGGTCTTTCTGAAGTCACTCCACTGTTTGTGTTTTTATTAAGTGGATTTTCCCTAAGTCTAATCATATTTTTGTATGAGAAATGTCACAGACAGATCGTAAAGTATTTTGTAAAAAAATCATGTAGAAGAATCAAGAAACTTAAAAAACCGAAGAAAAACAACCGTTTGTATAATGATGGAAAGCCTTTTTCAATTTATTCTCAGTACAGAGAGCCACAGCCACGCCCTTTGTGGCCTTATACCCCATAAGAAGATTGTAGTGGTACAGTAAACAACAAAAATAAATTTTTAAATGATATACTTTTAATAAGAGTTACCTCATAAGCTGTTAGTTTACCATACACGAATAAAATTGAAAAAGTAATCATGAGTAGAAAAGAGTAGTTTTTGTATCATGTGCGCAAAGAAAAGATATCTCCCTCAGAAGCCGAGATTTATGTATATTAGTTATTAACTTGCAAAACTCGTTTTTCTGCTTAATTATGCCATAGATTTAACGCTCATGGTAAGAAAATTACTCCTAAATATAGATTTTCTACTGACCTGTACCAACTACATACATATTTCTCCACGACATTTTGCAATAATTCTAGGTTAATAAATTTAAAATATATTGGAGCTAGACTCACTGAAATTTTAATTGATAATTTTAATCGTAATTGATTTCATTGTCCTTGTTTTTTAAGCGATACCAGTAAAACTTAATAGTATTTATTGATTTACAGTTTACAATTACAGATGAGCCACTATGTTCAAGACTTTCTTTAAAAACTGTATATATATGTATACTACTTACACAACATATACATATCAATGTGTCACTCAAACTTATGAAGCTCTCCACACGAACCTATATATTTGACCGGAAATGTTTCTGATTTTATTGTACGGAGAACTGGAAGTTGGGCCTCCTAAAATATCAAGTGATTTATTTGTAGTAATCAAAGGAGTGCTTGGTTCTTGACGAATTTAAAAAAAAAAAAAAGAAACATCATCTTAAAATGCAGGGCTGTAATCTAAAACTTCAAATAGAATAGCTATATTTAATGATTATTATGTCATTTGGATTCAAACTGATCAGACATTGAGGGTGATTCCACCGTCAGATGGCAAAAATGTGCCAGGTGGCTTCTGCAAGGCACCTTACGGAGGGTCAAGGCACAGTGTGTCAGATGAGCCACTATGTTCAAGACTTTCTTTAGAAACTGTGTATATATGTATATTACTCACACAACATATACATATCGATGTGTCACTCAAACTTATGAAGCTCACAGACGTGAGATTCCGAGCCAGTGATTGGCTGATTAGGATTGTGTGTGTGTTGGTCCTGAGTACAGCAAACAGAAGAGCCAATCAAAAGAAGCTCCTGCATCTGACACACTGTGCCCTGACCCTCTGTGAAGTGCCTATAAGTGCTTATAGGAACATTTCAAAATTATTCATAATTCACATAATTACTTGACTTATGAAGGTTAAATAAAAAATGTAAAGATTCAATTATTTTGAAAAATAATTATTGTTCGTATATTTTTTATTCTACAATACAAGATCTGCAGTTAAAAATTCGCAAAGTCCTATATTTTTTCATTAAATGTTAATTATGAGTTAAATGTTAAATAAAAGTAAGTGTTTATAATACTTTTAGTGTTATGCAGTAAATGAATTTGTAATTTTCATAAAAGTGTTAAAATAAATATTATAAGAGTTCATTAGTTTGAATTTTTTTTATTTATCCTCTATATTCTTTTTTTTTACTTTAGTTATTTACCAAAGAACATGGTGAAAAAGTAGGAAGGTAAATAATTTATTTTTTTTTAAATACGAAGACAGAAAGTTCAATTAGAATTCGATGGAAAAATTACAGAAAATAATGTTCAATTGTTACAAGCACATGCTAATAAGATTAAAATTTTAACTCCCTTGTGAGTAGTGTTTAGCCGTCATATAAAATGTTTGCTCATTAAAAATGTATTGGTCAAGAAATTCTTAGTTGTACACTGTATACATGTTAATATACTATTTATTGCATTAAAAAATTGTTGTGTTAAAAGAAAAACCGTCATCTTTGTATTTTTTAATTATGCTTTTGTTTTTCTAAATTTTATTTTAAATTTTTCATTGTGTAGTATAATATCTCTGTTTCACTAAATTGGATCGTATTTTAAATAATATATTTAAAAAAGTATTTTTTTGTCAGGTACTTCGTATTAAAAATAAAAATTTTTAATTCTTAGAAAAATTAACTTATAACATCAATGATCTTAGCTTACTTCAACCTTAACAAAATACTTTTTATTGTTTGGCGGATGTTATTTAAAGGAGTTATAGTGCAGAAAAATAAGTAACAAACTGGACAGTTTTTGTCACTGTCAATTATGAGGAAAAAAGAGGTGGCTGAAAAAAAACTAAAATAATTCTTCAATAGTTACTATTCTAATTTTCTTTAATAATATTTTTTATAGGCATTTAAATCTTGCATATAAATATTTTTTCTAAAACTGTTGTTTGGCATAACATTTTAGCCTTGTCAAATAACTTAAAATCTGTGAAACCATTTGTAACAACAAAATCAAGAGAAAATTTTGTTATAAATTATCCTACGGTACCTACTAGA
Source organism: Copidosoma floridanum (assembly GCF_036245765.1). Classification (NCBI taxonomy): domain Eukaryota; kingdom Metazoa; phylum Arthropoda; class Insecta; order Hymenoptera; family Encyrtidae; genus Copidosoma; species Copidosoma floridanum. The sequence goes on along the minus strand of NW_028321915.1, from coordinate 143,653 downwards.
TTACAAAAATTTTTTTAGTAGACTTTCCAACTATAAGTATCTCGATTGAGTGTAGGATAAAAAAAATAGCACTTGATATTATTATAAAGAAAATCGACAACTGTATAAATGTAATACTCAACTTATTTTATGAAGTGTTCGAATTTTAATTTTATTTTCTGTATTAATATGATAAAAACTATGAGATCTCAAAGTTATTTTAGTTGACTATTTGTGAATAAAATAAATTAGACAGTATAATGACATTATTCATTACATCTCTTTTTTATATTATCTTTTAGTTACTGTAACCATAAATCGACATTTATAAGGTTGATCACAGTCTATTTATGAATAGCTGGAGCATATAAATACAAGACATTGTCCGAGTCAAGCCACGCCTCAGCCTTATCCGAATCATTCTTATCTGGAATCTTACATATTAAGGTGATTTCTCGGGAAGCGTTTTCGTCCTCACCTTCTTTAACTATCTTTATGCCCGTAACTAAAACGAATTTACCACTGACCTGAAAATTAAACATACTTTTCTCACCAACATATTTTATTATCATAAAATAATTTTCATGCGTGTAAATAAAATAGTATTATGAAACATCCAACGGGTTTAATATTTCATTTATACCTATTGGCTCATAAAATTTCTTGACGAAGTATAGCATAAGACTAGTCAGCACATACTTTTTTAATTTTAGTCAAGCATTTAACACGAGTAAAATTTAATACTTAAAAAGTAAAACCAGACAATGACTTAGACAAAGAATTTCTGTACTTACGTTGACGTTAAGCGTATTCGGAACAAATGTAGTAGAATCTATTCCCTGTAGATGGGTGCCCTGCAAATACGCCACTTTATTGAATTTTCGAGTAATGTTAAGAAATCGAGATATTCGTCTTTAATTGATCGTTTCCTCACCTCATCATTATCGGCGGCTGAGATACGAGGATCATCCTTAGATATCGGCTCAATCTCCAACTGCCTCGTCTCTTGGGAAGTGTTGCTGGGAGATGTAATCTCGTGACCCGCTAACATTGTTGAATTGGGATTTTCAATATCTGATGGTATATTTAGACCCGGGTCGTCGTCATATGATTCCAGTGTTTCGTCAGACATTTTGATAAAAATACTATTGTGACGTGGCTTTTTCGATTGACAAAAAAATAAAGGCACGAATTGCGGTTAAAGTAACTTTATTGTAACCTCTTGAGACAAGTAGGGCGTGTCTCTAACGGCTCTAGATAATATACCCGACTTACCAAAGATTAGTAAGACTCGACTAACTTCGCTTTTCTTCTCTATTTTACTAGCTTCTCTCGTCTATTCCCCCACCTTTGAAAATTTAGGCCGAAAAAAGCGCACAGGTATTGCAATAAGAGTTGGGGTACAGATGAGGCAAATAAACAATACTTGCCGCCAATCTCACAAAAGTTGAAGAACTTGACAAATAGTAAAGATACACAGTGAGTATGCGATGTCGTCTTGCCATTAAGAGTTATATCGGTAGAAAAAAATTTACATTAGTGACATAGTTGACAAATGAAATAAAATAAAAATAATTTTAATGAATAAAATTTGTCTATTTTTATTATTTAAAAGCGGTTATGAATAGTACCAACAAACTAGGATTATATTGATTATAGAAGTCAGTAAGAATGAGATCAATTGTTACTTCGTCGGAAATTACTTCCTATCACAATATGGTCCACAATCTTTAAAGATTAAGTCAACTTGCTGTCAGATCTTACACGAATAAATTCTCACGGTTACAGTTTTGATCGTTTTATTATGAAGAGAAACTGTTTTGACCTTCAATGCTAAATCATTTTTTTTTCTCCTCAAATCGACGCTTCTATCAAGCACAACGAATTTGCTATAAAGTAAAAAACGATTATGCTTTATTATGTGTTTGCACATCAGTTTAAAAAAAAGGTAAAATCCAATAAAACAAATCGATGTATAAAATGTCGATGTAATTAGCATGTAATATTAATTATTTCACTTGAAAACGGATTAAATATACTTCTTCTTTAAACGAAATCCTAACTTTAAGCCTGTGATCAACATCATACTTTAATTTTTTTTGGTTTTTCCTTAACACTACATTGACATCAAGTATAAAAAAAGTACACACACCAACGAATAGCTGATTTGTGATTTTATTCAAACACCCAAAAAAAGCGTTCGATCAATACCATGATGTACTTACAAATGGGTCAGCGATTGATCCAGTAATCAGATCATAGGAAAAATAAATGTCGAACAAAAGCAGGTGCAGGACCTACACAAAGAATTGTAAATATATTATGAGCAGAGCTGCGTAGAAGAAGGTGGTAAAATTAAATTGTCATCGACATTAACGCGTCAGTACTGACACGCGATATTTAAGAGAATAAGCTTCTCTTCCTCTGCTCAATTCTATATATATAGGGTCGCTTTTTGGTTTTATGCTGGAAAGTACAGATAAGATATTGAAAAGTGGTTAAAACTTTGAACGTTAAAAAAGGAAACGTTTCCAAAAGCGTAGCGTGCGTTCTAATTATTTATGTTTTTAACCGCAAGAGAAGAAAGTAGGTGCTTCGAGGGACGGTCCTGTATGTATTTATACCATTCGTTAATGTATCTACAGATGAGGATGTGTTGGCACATTTTCTTAATTTTACTTGTACTTAAAGGTCGGAGCTTTAAAAAATTTTTCTATGTAGAAGTTAATGTAAAAAGGATCATTAATGTTCAAATTGACATATATATGCGCTTTGCAGACAACAATTTTAGCTAACCGACAAGTGAAATCGCATACGGTATAGGTAAAGCGTGTGCAACTCTTGTTTTAACCCTCAATTATATGTATATGTATAAATTTTACAACCATTTTTGAGAACTGTTTTCAAAGTGTAAAAGTCTCAAGTTTCTACAACTTATGACATTTCATGAATACCGGCCTTCTAAAAAATAAAAAATACTCCTTTAATTGTACAACCTTATTTTAAGATACATTTACCTTGATGGTAGTTATTTTAAGTCTTATAGCTTTACATAAAAATAATACATTATTATGTATTCATAGAAAGAAAGGCAGAAGATCTTAATAAATTGCTTTTGACCTTTTTGCTTTGTATGAAAATACTTTTCACATATTTAAATCAGATATAAGCCAAAAAATTATATATTATTATTCAGCAGATGTCCCACTGATAATGAAGCAAATTATACAACAACGAAGGCCAATGACTTTCAGCCTTTTTTCTGGCATTACCAATTACCTGCTTTTTTTATAAAAAAAAAAACTTTAGTTATAATAAGTAACATAAAGTTCAAGCACCCATTTAAGTACAGACAGTACTTATTAAATTATAGAACATTTTTTAGTGGTGCAAAAATTTTATGATAGCACTGCTATTAAAATTTAAAAAAAATTACAAGGAAACACATTCATGATTTATATCTTATATAATAAAACTATTGAGCATATTAATATCCACAGCAGTTATTGAACACCGAATGTCTAAATTGCATAAAAAACAGGGAAATCATTTCATGTTAGAAGTTTGATCCATTCTTAAATTCTACTTCTACTAGTAAATCTATCATATTATAAAGCGCCAAAAATCTATGATGTATAGTTTATAGAAAAAAAATTTTTATTTAAGAAGAATCCAATTGAATACCGTATACTGGTACAAAACATCAAGTTCTAATTACATGCACACATATTTGGATTTGGTACGCTAATGATACATCGATTTTTTTAAAATGAGAAACATGAACAAATTGACGTACAGCTAATTAACTGATGTAAATGAATGAGAAAATTATTTAATAAACAGCTACAGTTGCTGACTAATTTTTTACGTTACTAAAAAACTTTAACAGTTAAATATTTCGAAAAATGATAATATTCATTAAAGAAATGTTACTTGTTACATACAGTGTATCTCCAATTGAAAGTAGCTTGAAGCCTATATGGTGCATTACTTTGAAATTCTGTCATGTATTGGTTTCTTTGCCACTTGTCCTACGACGATTGGCTTCTGTTTTGTTTGTTTTGAGAAATACAAATAAAACAAGGAGAAGTTGGGAAGGGGTTGACTGTATGTCGATGGGTGTGACTTTTCTCTCACTTAACGGCCAGAAAGTTTTGGTATAGTGGGAAAAGGAATCCCAAACCCTTTTAAGCCGTGGCGTAGCCAGGATGACCAGATCTGATAACTAACAGCCAAATTGGCGATTTTTGACCAACCATCGCGTAAAATTTTTTTATATTTTGCACTTAGATATTTTTTGGTAACTTTACCTAAAGCTCCCCAGTATAAACTCAGCGTCAAGCAAATACATGTACTTTTTATTGTATAAAATATTGAAGGCCAAGCGCCCACTTAATAATTACGATTGAACATTTCTGAAGTTCGTTTTTAGCTGTAGCTGTAGGATAGGCGAATCCTGTGGTTCTGAAACTTGGCTCAAGGAATCGAGAAAGTAAAATCAGTGCTTCATGTGCCTAGTACCTCAGGGTGGTTCTCAAACGAATCCAATATTTTATTTATGTCTATATAAATTTTTATTTTGTGGTTGGTTGATTGACGATTCTTTTATTTTTTTTTATTGTTTATTTTAAAATAAACCTCTTATTTATTTAAAATTTGTTCTGCACTTTTTTCTATTGTATCTTGTTACCTAATGCAGAGACAAAAAAATTGTTCCAAGAATAAGTGAAAAACATTTTATGCATTAGTTATTTATGCTAATAAAAATTGTGTGGCAAGTTGTTATAAAAAAAAAAAGCTTGATTTTTCGTAGAACATAGACCAAGTTACTGTATGTATTGAATATCGAAAAGATTTGAAGATAACAAAAAAAATAGGAAACAGTTAACTATTTTTTTTTTAGGCATTTTACACTTACGGGTTTTTAGTAGCTAACATTTTTATTTTCTAATACTAAACGTATATGATGTTGAAAACAAATGTTACACTGTATTTTTAAAAATAATACAGACACAAAAGGTAGTACAATTTACCTCATACACCGTATCACATGCGTTATACGTATATTTTTTGCTTAACTTTTATGCTATTCATCTTGCAAAAAGTGCACTTTCCTTAAAATAAAATTTTTTTAACTCATTTCCGACCAATTGTATTTTTTTCATTTTTATTGATATAAAAATGTCATACATTTTTTTTCAATGAAACAATTTTTTTTTTTACAATACGAAATAAATATTTTCCAAACCAAAAAAAGGGGGGCTTATTCAACGAGAATAAAGTTTATTGCAAAGTTTTTTGATAAATATATTTTAATACTATATAATGTCCATAACTTGCATCATATTGCTGATGATGTCAAAAATATGAAGTGTTTGTTAAATGAATTTTGAGCTTTTGATTTTGAAAGCACTCTAGGAGTAACAGAAGAGCAGATTGCCAGTGGATACAAGTCTCTCGTTCAGCTATGCAAAAAAATTGAAGAGAAACGCTTAATAAACAATAAAAAAAAAAAAAAGAAATACAATCCAATTACAAAATCCAGTAAAAACCATAAACAAATTTATTTGAAAAAAGTTAATTACATGGGATGTGACATTTCGATTCAAGAACCAAACAATGTTGTGTTGACAAAAGACTCTGTAAAGTGATAAAAATTAAACGAATGGGTATGAATCCAACCAGTGCTCTTGGCGATTTTAAAGTAACTGGAGAGCAGTCACTTATTCTTGGACCTGACTTTACGTACCCGAGCGATTAAACACTTATAAATATGTAGAAAGTCAAAAAAGATTGTGAAAAGAAAGTGGAAAATTTCAACACGAATAATATACAATCGAAACTAATTTTATTTAAAATTTTTGAGCTTTTGGAAGATGATAGTACATTGTTCATCGTTCCACTGCTACATTAATGTTAAAAATATATATAGGCTGTACATAGGAAAGTGTATTTTACAATGACGAAAGCGTATGATTATAACATTGACAGTGCTTACTGTGTGTGCATCATTACACGTGCATACGGAAGCAATTGGCAAACTAAGTGAATTAATTGTTATTATTTGCATAAACAGTGAAAGGTGTTAGTAACTACGTGAGACAACTGTTAACCTAAACAATTATTGTGTTAGTGTCGATGTATATACGTAATTCGAAATTCTTAGAGGTTATAATAAAGTAAACACTGCAGTTTGTTTCACCGACTACTTTTAATCTTTATCAGTATCAAATTTGTACTCTGTAGAGGTAAAAAACTAAATTTTTTTTCTTATTACTATGATGACCTTTTGTACATGATGAGTTTCATTACAGATGAACAGTAAATTTTACATAGTAAAAATTGATAGCAGCGCAAAAGAAATTTCTGAGCCTTTCATTGTACATGTCACTTTTATTGGTGTTGATAACGTAACAGGCCAAAGATACAACATTTTATATGCCTCTTCCATGGACAGACGATAATATTCAAGTCATATCCAACTTTGTAAGCAGTAGTGCAATTCCACCGCCTACTTTGTCTTACTTATAAAATTTTCAAAATGTATATATATATTTTAGATACGTACGAAGAAGCATTGAAACATCTGAGCTCTATGACATTCATACCCAAGAAACCTCGATCTTTGTTAACTATATCTCAAACAACGTGCTCAGAAGCAGGGAAAAGTATATCTTTAAAATCAAATGCTTCATCGTCAAAAGTCATTGACAAAACTTCGACGTATAACATGTACATCTTATTTTGTGTTCAAAGCCTTTCAGAGGCAATAAAGACTGGTACTGCAAGTCTTGCTGAAAATGTTGAGGAACAATCAAAAGGTTTTAATGTATAATCATCTGTATGTATAAATATTCTTTACACGCATTCGTGTAGTAACCATTGCGTACGCAATTATTTTTCACAAATCCACTATGAAAATATATACGAAATATATCTTGAATTATCAAACCTATCCTTATGTTGTAAATTCATAAATAAAGTATAGATGATAAAGATGAATAAAGTAAAGTTAATAACAGTATAGATAATAATAGATAAATAAAGTATAAATAGACATAATTTTATTATTAATTGATTTCTCGCTTGGGCGTTGGTGAAACATTTCGAATTGAAATGTATATTAATAAGTAAAAACTTAAAAGTTGGCTTTGTTTCACAATGTTTTATTATTCGCAGACAGCTGTTTTGGCAGTTGCGCCATTGTCAGATGCTCGACATACACTGAATGGTCTATGTACATCAGTTCGCTAAGGTCAAGTACAAGTATTACAAATGTAGTTGTCGCTCAAAGGTATGATATGTATGCGTCTGTGTTTGAGTGCCTTATGAGATACGATGTATTACATTTTCTATTATTGGAGATAGAGTAAAATTAATTTGATCGTTCGTTATGGATTTATTGTGTTTTTTTGCTAATTCTATTTCTATTGTCTCAAACAGATTCAATTTAAAACTTTTAGGTAAACTGTGTAGTAACTTTATATTATTTTCATCTAGGGAATGCGCATTAGAATTACAGTGTTCACTAAAACCCGTCGTATTGCGATCTTCATAAAGAGACTTTTTGTGCTCCTTTATACGTTTGGAAAGGGCACGTCCTGTCTGTCCAATATATATGGCATCGCATTCGGAACAATTAATCTGATAAACTCCACATTTCTGTAAAATACCAACTTTTTCCTTATTATTACATAAAATGGATGTCAAGTTACGTTTATTGACCATAATTGTATTTACATTTTGTTTTTTTTAAAAATTACTTATTTTATCGGATACTATGGGAACATAATTCAACATATTAAATTTTTCGGTTTGTTTTGCGACTGCGTAAAAATATTTTGAAATAAGTCTATTTTTTATTTTAAAAATTAGATTATCTATGAGGTTTTTATTGTAACCATTATTAATTGCTAAACATTTTAATGGATTGATTTCCTTTTCGTAATAAGATTTTGTTAACGGTACTGTTAATAATCTATATACAAAAGAGTAAAATGCACTCATTTTTATATTGATGGACTGCTTTGAATCGTACGGTACTAACGTATCTGTGAAAGTTGGTTTTCTATAAATTTCATACAACAACTCACCGTCTTTTCGTGTTATTTTTAGATCCAGAAAATTTAAACTATTGTCATGTTCAGCTTCTGCTGTAAATTTTATACCCGGTACTAAATCATTTATGTAGCTGAGAAAACTGGTCATTGTCCTCTCTGTACCCTTCCAGATGCAAAACACATCATCGACATACCTCGACCAGTGTAAAACATTACTGGTGAGGAGGGAGGTCGAATCGAATATAAGGTCCTCTACGTATGACATGAATATCTCACTGAGAAGGGGGGTGAGGGGAGAGCCCATTGGAAGACCGTTAAGTTGTAAATAATATTTATTACTGAACTTGAAGTAGCTTTGTTCTAAACAAATGGATATTAATTTTAAAATTTCTTGTTTTGAATCAACACCAGGAAGGGCTATTGTCAACCAGATATTTAATAATATTCTTTAGATGGTCTGTAGGGATGGAGGGAAATAGATTAACAACATCGAATGAAAGCAATCGTGCATAACATGGAATTTTGAGATCTCTAAGTTTATCTATTAGTTGACTTGTTTTTTTAATGCTATGTTTTGGCTTAAAGTTGAGTAAGGAAGGGAGTATTTTATTAAGTTCTTTTGCGAGTAAGTAGGTTAATGCATTAGTATAAGATACTATTGGTCTCATTGGTATGCCCTCCTTGTGTATTTTAGGTAAGCTGTATAGTACCGGCACCGAAGAATTCATAACAGTTAACATGTGCAAATTACAATCATAGAGTATGTTTGTACAAATTTTTAAAAACTGACTTAGTCTCCCTTTAAAAATTTGCTGTAGGATCAGAATTCAAAATTTTAAAATTATTGTTATTTATTAAAAGTTCTGTCTTTTCAATATAGTCATACTTATTCAAAATGGTAACAGTGTTTCCTTTGTCAGCTTTACATAAAATTAAATCATTATTTTTAAGTTTTTTCTTTAAAGAAATAATACTTTTGAATTCTGAGCTATTGTTAGTTGAAAATTGTTTTTTGTTTTTATTTATTACATCAACGCATTTGTATCTAAAAAGTTGTAGTTCGTTTTTATCTATACCTTTTGATGCTATTTCTGCGTATACAGAAAGTTCGATGAAATCTTTGAAGTTTTTAATGTTAGGACAGTACTTTAAACCTTTATTCAAAATGTTTTTTTCATTTTGTGTGAACGTAACTTCGGATAAGTTCTTGACTCTCGGATAAAAAGAAAAAGAAAAATCAAACTTTGTACTGGATTCCACGGTGGCCGATGACGTAGTCTGTTGTTGTTTATTAACCTTCGTATGTGTGGCAAGTGGTGAATTATTTGCTCTCTGTTGTATTTTGCTGTTCTCCTTCTGTATGAGCCCATCAAGTTTCTTAGTATGTGTTTGGCGGTGTGTGTGTTAAATTTCTCGAACATTATTTCTCGTCTCTTCGTCTAAAATATCAAATTCTACGTTATGGCAGCGTCTAAGTAGTTCGCTGTGTATTAACTTTAAGTGGTGTGACAAATTGCTCCTGATTCTGTACCACTTTTTTAATTCCACATTTAGCCAAAAAGTGTATGCTTTGTCAATCACTGCGGTTGATTCTGTTGATTTATGTCGGCAAATTATCTTTATATATGTGGGGGTACCAAATGTAGTTGTAAACATCTTTTATTAAAATAAAGATGGTTGTTACACTTGTAAAACTTTACTAGACACTTTCTATAAAAGATTGCGAGATATGCTTTGCTAGCATTTAAAAGATTATTAATTGATTTTTTGCTTTTGCGTTGGTGAAACATTTCGAATCAAAATGTATATTAATAAGTTAATAAGCATATATATTGGACAGACAGGACGTGCCCTTTCCGAACGTATATAGGAGCACAAAAAGTCTATTTATAATGATCGCAATACGACGGGTTTTAGTGAACATTGTAATTCTATTGCGCATTTCCTAGATGAAAATAATATAAAGTTACTACACAGTTTACCTAAAAGTTTTAAATTGAATCTGTTTGAGACAATAGAAATAGAATTAGCAAAAAAACATACTAAATCCATAACGAACGATCAAATTAATTTTACTCTATCTCCAATAATAGAAAATGTAATACATAGTATCTCATAAGGTACTCATACACAGGCGCATACATATCATACCGTTGAGCGACAACTACATTTGTAATACTTGTACTTGACTTTAGCGAACTGATGTACATAGACAATTCAGTGTATGTCGAGCATCTGACAATGGCGTGACTGCCGAAACAGCTGTCTGCGAATAATAAAACATTGTGAAACAAAGTCAACTTTTAAGTTTTTACTTATTAATATACATTTTGACATAATTTTATCATCATAAGTTCGTTTAGCATTAATCAACATGTCTATAAAACTATTCCTCCTAAAATTTAAATGAGCATTATTACCATCAAATATTTAAATAAAATTAAAGTATCCTTGTCATAAATAAACTAAAATAAATATTACAAATTAAAAAAATTTTTTAAATTAAAATATGAGAGTTCTTTTAATAATCTTTTTTAAAAACTACAGTTATTCTGAACTGCTAAACTGACCCGTTTTTTCTGTTGTCGAGTCAGAAATTCCAGCCTACTTACAACTGAAAAGGCCGTCCTTATTGTAAGAAGGAAAGTGCGCTGAGTCTGAAGGACAATTACAGTTTTTTATGGTTATGGTTAAAAAATGGTATTTTTTTGCAGTAATTATAAAAACCATTTATGATTTACCATAGAAACATTTTTTTTGGAATGAAACACTCAAATTTATACTGGTTTATTTAGGTCAATAGTTTTCCTTTAATTTCTCAATCTGACTCCAACTGCCCTTAAACCTTTTTTTTTGTTGTGTGGCTGAAAGATACAAACAGATTAGTTTTAAAATAAGGGTTAAGTTCAACTTACATTAACAATTGACGTGATATTCTCCGTTTCTCCATAATACGGTCTACTAAAATACACGTGCGATTTCACGTATTTGGTAGCTAAAGTTGTTGTCTAAAAATCGCATGTAATATATACATCGATTCGATATTACCTATCTGCAATAACTTTAACATTTCGAAACTTTTTCTAAGCTCCAATCTGTATATTAAAAAAAGTTCCATTTTAAATTCTTCCGTAAACAAAGTACTTGATACAACGTTACCATCCTAACGCACCCATCCTCTTGGCATATATACTTAAAACAGCCCACACTTTTAGAAAAGTTTTTCTGAGCTTTCTCCTTCTGACGTCTAAAATTTACCATAAGTAGCACTATCCGTCATAAATCAAAGAAGCGAGACTATATGGAGTTGAGCCCAAAAAGCGTGACAGTACCAATGCGTGCAATGTGCAAGACAATTGAATTTTACTACTGTACTACGCAGCTCTACTTATAATTTATTTACAATTGTTCCTTCATGCCCTGCCCGTGTTTTTGTTTTACGTTTATTTTTCCTACCATCTGTTTTTGAAATCAAGCGCTGACCCTTTTGTACGTAAATCGTGTTATTGAACGAATACTCTTTTTTGGGTGTTTGTATAAAATTACAAGCCATTTATTTGTTGGTGCGGAGGATTTTTTATATTTCGAGCCTATGTGGTAGTTTTGTGAACACGTGGCTACTTCTCTGGCAAGAAAAAACCAAAAAAATCAAAGAAAGATGTTGACAGCTATCTAAATATAAGCAATAAAACACTAATAAATTTTGTGCAGCGTGTACTAAATAAAGTTGAAGGAAATATTATTTTTAACTCTTTTGAAATTTGAATTTATTTTTATGCATGTATCACTGCTGTAATTATATTTTTTACTGAACTACATCTAAATTACTAAACAACCATTTTTGTTTTCCATCGTACAAGATTTTTTTACTTTTTTTCTTAAGGAAGAATTTGTAGGTCTAGAAGATATAAGATTTAAATAATTTTAAAACTATGAGTTGTGCAAGTGCAAGTGATTCAAGTGGATCCTTATTATTTATTATAAAAAACTTTAACAAAGAATTCTATTGACTTTAGAATGAATGAATTTTTCACGTTTTTAGAGTCTTTTTTAGATCAACGAAAATTTTCACAATTTTTCTTTTTTACCTTATTTTCTTTATTAGTTCTCTGCGTCCAACAAAAAATACTCCATAAAATAAACCAACTAGGTGCCAGGGATTTAAAATATTAATACTTTGGTATGAAATCAATAATATATTGGGACATTTCCAACATGATGACTACCACCACCACACCGGGTTAGTCGAACGTTGAAGCCCATTGTTTCAACCAATCGAAATTCTACAAAGGGCAACGTAATTACTTGTAGCAAATACGAGCTACTTTTACTTCTACCCTTCGAATATCATGGCCTATTTTCTTAAACTCGCGACCATCACGCACCTTTTTTCCCCTCCGACCTCAAGTTTTGGATATTTTGTCCTCTTCTGTTATTATTTTCATGAGTATTCGAACTATGTATTGATTTTCTGACTTTTGTTTGTAAATAAGTTGACGAAGAACAGATATATTTGAATATGGTTTATAAAAAATGATCTTTTTTTTATCTCAGCGCCACAAATCACAGGCTAATAAACACACCTATGTATGCAATCTTTTTTTCTTGTTTTGCTTGCACCTCTCATCTTTTTTCTCTTATTCATTTATTAATTTTTTTTTAATGTTAAATCTTCTAAAAAATTGTATTATTGATTTATCAGTAAATAAACAGACCATCTAAATTGATTAAATAACTCTTGTTATCTTATTTCTTATAAACAAATTTATGAAGTTTAAATTACTGTAAAAAGGAAAATCATTCGGTCTCTTGACCTGCTGAGCGACCAAAATCACCCGTCCATAATACAACTGCCGAGGACATCGGTGTCGCGGCCTCTACCGTATTACGTGCAATAACATATATTCATGTAAATAGACTGCTTAGCTGCAGCCAAAATTGACGCCACTCCAATATCGAATATGTAATAGGTTAGAATAAAAATCGCTACCCATTAGATGTCCCAATACCATTAAATTTATAAGTATTAAGCTAATTGTATTGAGAAAAAAATATGTTAATTGAAAAAATATGATTATTTTGGGATCACTACCACCTGTAAGTATACTACAGTATATATACTATACTAGTCCAGTAAAAATCGTTTGCGGGTAAAAGTGGGTAATTCCTCACCAGCTGCTCTCCCATATAGGAGAACTATACTATCAGCGGGTACGCAGTAGCCAAGGGCTTTAATATATCATGTGCTAAGAGAGTCCTTTTTTGACGCGCTGATGAATGTATTATTCATGTGCTACCTACCATTCGTGTCAAGGGGGTCGGAGAGCTACGAGACTAAATTAATAATTAGAGTGTAGTTGTGTCCTTGATCACTACATACCTGGTTAGGTAGTCCGATAACTCGTTGGCTTGACTTTTATAAAGTAGTTGATTGTCCTTTTAATGACTTTAAGAATCACATGAATTTTCGAGATTCTCTTAAATGGGGAAAGTATAAATTTCACCGAATAGTGTCTTAATTTTCTCAATTTGGCTGATCGCTTCTGATACAAGTCTGTTACAGAAATCTAGAACGTCTTTTAGTAAAAAAAGATACTGCATCGGGTAAAACTTAAAACTCCTGAGACTTCTGCAAGACTAGCACAGTTACGTTAACGAAAATGAATTTATTTAAGTTTTTTTTGTTTTTTTTTTTTTTGTATTTATAATGATTTTTTTAATTTAACTACATTTAGATGAGTGTACGATACCCGAGAACATAATTTTAAATAAAATCTGCCTACGTCTGACCAAACTCGGACTCGTACTACTTGAAATTGGATGACTCGCAGTTTCCTGATTCCAGACAAATGGCGAGCTTACTTCATACCTCATGCCTAGGAAGGATCCCTGCAGTGTTACCTTTGAGTTTGTACTTTGCTAGTGATTAAGGAGAAACTTTTTGAGACAAACTGACCGAGTCGCTATTTAATTAGGTGGCAATATTAATTTGAGAGTTAACAAGTATTATTTATCGAAACTCGATAGTATTGATATACATTGTATTTATCTCCTAGGGTTTGAATTTGAGTTGAAAATTATCGGATTAAGTTGTCTACTATTTTTAATACAAACTTTTCTTTCGCAGCGTAAGTACTACAATATCACAAACAACATCAAATCAGATTCTTTAACGCGTGGGTATATCTGCAACTGTTTACAAATTGCTCTTTTTTCATAAACCATCTTCGAAAATATCTGTTCTTCGTCAACTTATTTACAAACGAAAACCACAAAATCAATACATAACTTGAATACTCATGGAAATAGTAACAGAATAGGACAAAATATCCCAAACTTGCGGTCGCAGGGGAAAAAAGGCGCTTGATGGTCGCGAGTTTAAGAAGATTGGCCGCAATGTTTAAAGGGTAGGAGTGAAAGTAGCTCGGAATTTCTGTAAGAAGATACGTGGCCCTACCTAGGATTCTGATTAGTTAAAACAATGGGCTCCAAAAGTCGATTAACCCGGTGTGGTGGTGGTAGTCCTGATGTTGGAAATGGCTCAATATATTATTTATTTCATACTAAGGTATTATTATTTCAAATCCCTGTCAGCTGCGTTAATTTATTTTCTGGAATATTTTTCGTTCTACGCCGAGAAATAATAAAGAACATAAGGTAGAAAAGAAAAAATACGATGATTTTCTTTGGTTTTAGAGAGATACTTAAAAAAGTAAAAAATCGCTTATCGTAGAATCGGTAGGATGCCTAATTGAAATTTTTCATAATGAATAGCGAGGATCCACTTGAATCACTTGAACTCACGTAAATTATTATTTTAAAATTATTTAAATCTTATTCCTTTCAAACCTAAAATTCATGTTTGGTTCGTAGTATTATTGTTTTTATCTGAAGAAAAAAAAAAGTAAAAAATCTTTTACCATAAAAAACAAAAGTGTTGTAAAAAAATTGTTGTTTAGTAATTAGGATGTAATGCAGTTGAAAATAGAACTACAGTAGTGATAAATGCATAAAAATTACTTTAAATTTAAAGAAAAAACAAAAAATAATATTCCCTTTAACTTTTTAGTATATGCTGCACAAAATGATTAGGTATATTATTGCTTATTTTGAGCTTGTGGTCAATATCACACTTCAATTTGAGTTTCTTTTTACTAGAAAAACGGCCACAGTAACATCAAATCGCCACACTGTCTTTAAATATAAAAAAGAACACACGCAAATGACTGGTTGGCTTGTAATTTTGTACAAACACCCAAAAATAAGCATTCGATCAATAACACGATGTACTTACAAATGGGTCAGTGCTTGATTTCAAAAACATATCATAGGAAAAGTAAATGTGGAACAAAAGCAGGTGCAGGACATATACAGACAATGATAAATATATTATGAGCAGAGCTGCGTAGTAGAAGGTGGTAAAATTGAATTGTCATCCACATTAACGCGTCAGTACCGACACGCGATACTTGAGGAAATAAACTATTCTTCTTCGGCTCAATTCTATATATAGTGTCACTGCTTTGTTTTATGCTAAAAAGTACAGATGAGATATTGAAAATTTGAAAATTTTGGACGTTAAAAGGAGAAACGTTTGCAAAAGCGTAGCGGCCGTTAACGTTATCTATGTTCTTAACTCCAAGAGAAGAAAGTAGGTGATTCGAGGGACAGTCCTGTATGTATTTATACCATTTGTTCATATATTTACAGATGAGCATGTCTTCGCACATTTTCTTAATTTTACTTAGAGGTTGGAGCTTAAAAAAAATTTGCAGCATATAAAATCGCACTCGGCGTATTTTAGTAAGGATATCATTGGCGATATGAATGATGCATCAAATATTAATGTCACTTTTGATTAAACACTTATTTTAAAATAATTTTGCTTATTTGTATACTTACAACCGATAGATGTAAATTTATGTAAAAAGTTCGTCATTACAGAGTATTAACTTTAAAAAATTAGCATCAAGAAATCTCACTTGAAGGTACAACCAAATACTATATTGTGTACTCTTAAACGTAAATCAATACGTGTATAATTATTAGTTTCCTGGTTACATATAAAAATCTTCTCTTTATTATAACCTCGATTATCACTAGATTGTATAGAAGGAGAAACTTTTCTAAATCAACCTCGTAAACTTTCAAATCATTAAATTAACGAAAAATGGTAGACAATTTTGATTTCATCTAAAGTATAAAAGTCTCAAGTCTCCACTGATTATGACGTTAAAAATGCTTATTGTTCTTTTAAGAAACAAAAAATTATTCTTCAATAGTACTACCTCAATTTAAAATAAATTTTCCTTAACGATAATCATTATAGCTTTACAGAACAAACAATACACAATTAATAAGCAAAAAGGCAGAAAATCTAAATAAATTGCTTCAGACCTTTTTGCTTTGTATAAAAATACTTTCCACATACTTAAATCAAATATTAGCCAAAAAATTATATATTATTACAATGAAGACTAATGACTTCTAGCCTTTTTTTTGCATTCAAAATTACCTGCCTTTTTTATAAAAAAAAAAACTTAAGTTATAATAAGTAACATAAAGTCAAAGCACCCATTCAAGTACAAACAGTACTTATTGAACTATAAAACGTGTTTTGGTTGTGCAAAAATTCTATGATAGCACTGTTATTATAATTAAAAAAAATTATAAAAAAATAAACCTATTATTCATATCTTATATAAAAAAACTATTGAGCATATTAATACCTACAGCAGAAATTGAAAACCAAATTTCTAAATTACACAAAAACAGGGAAATTATTTTATGTTAGAAGTTTTATTAATTCTCAAATTCTACTTTTATTAGTAAATCTATAATATTGTACAGCGTCAAAAATCTATGATGTACAGTTTATAGAAAAAAATTTTTTATTTGAGAAAAATCCAGTTTAATACCGTGTGATACTATAACACATCAAGTTCTAATTACATGCACTAATATTTGGATTTGGTACGCTAATGATACATCAAATTTTTTTAAAATCAAAAACATGAACAAATTGACGTAGTGCTAATTAACTGATGTAAATGAATTAGAAAATTATTCGATAAACAGCTACAGTTGCTGACTAATTTTTTACGTTACTAAAAAATTTTAATAAATAAATATTTCAAAAATGATAATATTTATTGCCGAAAAGATTCTTGTTATATATAGTGTATCTCCAATAGAAAATATCTTTATGCCTACGATGCATTGCTTTGAAATTCTGTCATGTAATAGTTTCTTTGCCACTTGTTCTACGGCGATTGGCTTCTGTTTTGTTTGTTTTAGGAAATAAAATAAAAAGAGGGGAAGTTAGGAAGGGGTTGACTATGTCAATGGGCGTTCCTTTTCTCCCACTTCATGGCCAGAAAATTTTCGTAGTGGGAAAGGGAATTCCAAGCCCTTCAAGGCACAGCCCCAACACGTCACTGTCTCGCAGTGCGTCAACTAGACAACACCTCAACCCCAAGTGATCACTGTGTACTACGTTTCCGATACAGTTTGTCAAAGAAGTTTAGTGCTCGAATAGATATTCGTTTGTGAAAAGTGTCCTGTAAAACTCGAGAAGTCACAACTTTCAGCATCCAAAAGGTGTCCATCCCAGCCGTGCCCAGCTTCATTTAAGGAGTTCCCGGAAGTCATTGTCTGCGTCACGAGAATCAAGTTAACAAGTAAGTGCATCTTTAAATCCTCTCTCTGGCAGAAATAGATGCGTCTCGATCTCATTGAATTTTTTTTTGTTTCCTTTTGAGTGATGTACTTTTTTCCTACAAACTAAGCAGAAAAATGCACCACATAAAACTAAAAGCTATCATTGATGTAGTATAAGAAAGTAAAAAATTTTTTTATCTTTATCGTTTCTTTGCTTCTTATTATCATTTCAAGTATGCCGTCTAAATAATGAAAATTTCACTTTTACTCTCTTCTTAGAAGTGCGTGCAAATAATATAATATTTGACGTAAGTTTTTACTATTAAAATGCAGTATTGGTAAAGAAAAGCTTAAATTTTGTTGTGCTAACACAATAAAAGCAATTCCTTACTCATTAAAGTAGTTAATTAAAAAAATTTTTTTGGTTTAACATAGTTTTTTTTTATTAATAAAACAAGTGCTAAACTTTTGCATAAACAGCTGTAATTTTATTTGAAGTAACTCATCAAGCACAACCAAGCTTTCCTTCGTTAAGAAATTCTATGAAACTAGGTAAACAAAACTCTCAAGATAAACACTTAGTTGATGTTTAAGACGTCAGAAAAAATGGTGGACGAAACAAACAATGGTTAAAAACCGTTTAAAAAGTACAAAAGTCAATAAAATTTAAACAATTTAGCTGTGCTTCGTTTTCGGATGTCTCTAACTACCAACTCACAATACTTATCAACATTTTAAATGTCATTTAAGTGATGTATTTTTTTAATACAAAAAAACCAGAGTTCTGCACCATATGTAACTGAAAGTTATTATTCAAGCTACACATAAAATTAAATATCTACTTTTGATGCCGTTATTTAAAAAAAAAAAAATTTTTTTTAATGGGACTTATCAAAAACATTATTTAAATTTTCTCCATCTTTACTATAAATATGTGTCAAAAAAAAATGTTTAAAATCAATTCTCACTACTAAAATGACAATGGAAATAATTTTTTACACATTAAAGTAGTTAATTAACAGAAAAATTTTTGTTAAACATAATTTCATTTTTACTATTAAAACTAGTGCTAAATTTTCGCAAAAAAAATACTAACTCAACTTGTTGTAAATCAACTAGCGTAATCAAGCTATCCTTCAACGTTAGATTATACAGAACTTGAATACTTTTTCGAAAGTTACGGAAACTGTAGAAAGCACTTCATCATTTTTTTGCACTCTAAAAATTGAATTTTCATCAATTTGATTTGGGTTTTCTACTTTTTCAATCTTTGATTTACTATAATAATAGAAATATAAAAGATAACATTTTACTTTAATCCTAAGTATAGAATATTATAAAAATTGGCTGTTTAAAAACCTAAAAATTCACTGCCTTATAAAAAACTAAATGAAGCTCTTTGTACAAACTAGAGTTTTCCATATCCAAAGTTAAAAGAAATTGTAGGCAGAAAAAAATAACAGAAATAATTGTTTAAAAGTTAAAAGATTAAATAAAATCCGTATGCGTACGACTACCATTACACTGCATTTATCGACATTCTAAAAAAAGTAAAACTTATTTAATAATTTTTATTGTTCTTTTAAATAACTTCTAATGATATACTAAGGCAAAAACATGGTTTAAAGGGTAGAAGAGGCTAGGATTATTTTGAAATTAAGTATGTGAATAAATAAAATTGTTGATAAAGTTATGTGCCCCAACCTAAATTTTACGATCAAAGCATGTTCCTGCTTCCTCCAAATTTCTGAAACAAAATATACGTGCAGCTCCTGTACATGATTTTAATATTATTTAGATTTGAAAAAGGAATGTTCCTGAAATTTTTTGAAGTATAAAGTCTAATGACATAATTATTTTATTTTACAAAATGTTTATTGAATTTTACGATTCATTAAAAAATAAAAAAGAGTAACATAAATAAACAATAATGTGGCATCTTTAAAACAAGAATATAGTGTCAAGTAGTGGTCCCGTTGTGTAAACATTGTATTTAAATTAGATTTAATCTTGGATTTGCTATGTATTGGTAGTTGTACTGGCGAAAAATAGTATCGATTTTACTATCTTGTACAAAATACGTATTTATTTAAATTTGTTAGGAAACGTTTGAATTCTCTTTACATATTTTTAGCCAAAAATGATGAAGCTCACCAGCCTCATTGTTATATCGGCCGTTGTCTTATTCATGCCATGTGATTCAGCAAAAAAGATGGAAAGTCAAGTTCCTGTAATTTTGGATGTACAAAAGTTCTATGCGACCACCAGCATAGGAATTATTTATAGGAGCAACGAAGGTGAGTAAAAGTAAAGCGATTATAAAAAGTTATTAATAGTAAATATCAACAATTTTTCTCTAAAATCCGCAGACATACATTCGGTGGTTAACATGGTGAAAGAATTTTCGCGAAAAATGGTATACTCCGTAGCTTCGACTATATCAGATCTTCCAGAAAAGTATCCGAAACTAAGAAATTACTCAAAAACCCTTTTTGTGGTGTTTTTAAATACTGACAATGATTTTGACAAATTCACGCACTTCTCGAGGCACCACAACCTTTCGCCTCACGTATGGCTATTATTATTTCGGCCTGTCATTACTGAACAAATTGACAACACTTGCCGATATCCTAAAAAGAATTACCTCCACTTGAATATAAAAAGTGAAGTCTTAATAAGATGCGGAGATAATAAAGACATAAATGAATGGTTTGCTGTCGGTCCCCAAAATGAATTACACGTTAATAAATTATTCGAGTGGAGCAAGAAGGACGGATTGATTATAACAGACAAACAAGCCTCATCAAGTGTAGTTGAGAGACGAAGGAATCTGACGGGTGCGTCGGCTATAATTAATGATAAGGTAACGAATTGTTTTAGTAAAAATTGTTTTATTTTGAAATATCACAATTATTGCATTCACAAAAACTTGATTATTTTTCTTTAATGTTCGTAGATTTCTACTTTTTATTCTAAAATAGTGGAAGATTTCGCATCTAACACAGGATTAGCATATAAGTATAAAAATGGCTCCCATATCAATAGTAAATCAAATACAAGTGTCAACAGTACAGTTATTAATTCCACAAAATTATTAAGTGAAAGTATTATTCTTCCCGGCAAGTTTTTATCGAACAAAAATTTGGATAATTATGACGTAACGATTGAAATTATGGATTTTCAAGATACATTATACTATAAATTACCGGGTACCATGGAGGTTCCATGGAGTGCTTATTTCGAGGTGAAATATTTGAATTGTAAAATATTCATGGCTTGATTTCTTTATTACGTTCTTTCTCTTTTATTGAATAGGTTTTCAGCAAACGCATTTGGATTTTCTTGATTATACTTATAGCTATTTCATCAATTCTATTTAGCGTAATTTTAGTATTACATAATGATAGAAGAGGATTTATTTTTAAACTGTCGGACAGTTTTTTAAACGTGTGGCGTATGTTCGTCCATCAGGAATTTACAGGTAAACTGTTTAAGATGGTTTATTCAATAATGCAGCAAAGATGTTAAATTTATGTTATTTATACCATATTGTACAAGATTGTCATTATAAAGTACAATTAGTAGGTAAAATTATATTTAACAAAGATTGGGTTGTTTTAATTAAATAATAGAACTAGATCATCACTCTTAAAAAATGAAAATTTTTATGCATACTTTTAAAAAATATTATACCCATGCGTAAATATACACGAATATGAGGTAATTGATGAAATGCTTACCATGAACCCATTCGATTTTATTATGAATTTTTAGATTACCATTATATTATCATTTATTTTTTAATACTTTTTATTATAGCGATATCCTACATGTCATGATGCTTTCTTTCTTCATAATAATATATCCTAAATTAGTTTTTAGGCGCAACAAAATTATGGCAGTGCCTTATAATTTTGTCAGAGAATAAAAAGAAGCCACTTCAAAATCATGTATTTTCAATATAAAACAAATTTTAATTTCAGTATGTGGGTGATCTTGTACACGTTTTAAGGAAAAATTTGAGCCCAGCTGAGTTAAAAATAATTCAGCAATGGTCAAATAACAAGTGGTCAGCTTTTTTACTGAAAATCTGTGAGGTTTCAGTTCATACATCTCCATTAATTTTTGTTCAAAATATGTCCAAGAATCGGAATAAACTTAATGCTTACCAAAATTGAAAAATTTTCTCGGTTGCTTATGTAGTTTGCTAATAACAATTAATGACAGAAAAATAATGACGAATTTCATGGTTTATCATCTTTAGGAGGTAAAAATACACAATATTTAAAAAATTCCGTGGACTCGAATCCCCTCATAAATCTCAATTCTATTTTAATAACTCTATAGCTATAAAATACTAACCACCTGCAGGTGATCCATAACGTGAAGACAAATACTTTTTTTAAACAAGAAGTGTGCAAAGAAATTTAGAAAAAATAAGAAATTTAAAAAAAAAGCTTTTTAAGGAGGTTTGGGAGGATCATTTAGAGAGGCGAGGAACGGGGAGGCCCCTCCCCGCTCGCGCATCTGGGCCCCCTTTGCCGCAGCTGCTCTTGTCCTCTACAATTTTTAAACTGTACGACTGTAACTGCTTATATTTTTTAAAAATGCCTGGCAAGGTTTGATTTTTTTTTGTCGAGCATCTTCCTTTCGTACCAAGTTATCTATAAAAACTTTTTTTTCAATCCAACACATTTAGAATATACCTTAATTTTAATTAAAAGGCAAACCTAACCTTGCTCTCTCATAAGAGACCGTGTTAAACTGTCAATTTTTCATAATTTATTTTCTCGAAAATTTCCGCTCATAAAAAATCTAGAAAAATGTATGTGCACTCCTAAAATGCTCAAATATAACATACATTTTTTGGCACGTTTCTCCATTTTGAACTTCTCTCACAAACTTCCTTAAATGGCAGAAGGAGGTGTTTTTTCCACTAACTTGGTAAAACAATTTTCCACAATTTCTGGAATCTTTATTTTAAAAAATAAAAAAATCACAGATGATTATTCAAGTTTGCAAAATGTACGTCTTTGATCTTGTTAATCATCATATACTCTTGAATATAATTTAAGAACCCTAAAAATTTAGGTACACTTATACAATGAAATTGCCTGTCTATACATACATTTTTTTTAATTTACAGATGAACAATTCAATTTCGTATCATCCAAGATGGCAAGACTATCGCTATATCTGACAGCGTTCATTATTATTTCAATGTACGCAGGCTGTTTCACAAGTTTTGCTACAGTTTCAATACCACACATTCCATTTAGAAATGCGCGTGGATTTCTAGCGGACAAAACATATCAGTTGATTATTGTAAAAAACACTGACTCATTAACGTTTTTCTCGGTAATTTTGTAAAGTTTTAATTGAATATATCAACTACATTGTACTTAAAAACTTTATCCAATGATATTTTATTAGAGCTCAAAGGACAATATAAATGACGAACTGAGACAGTTTTTGAAAGATGAGAATAGTCTACCTACAACCCTCCAAGAGGCTATACAGCAGGTAATGTAAAATATTTAACTTACGTTGATAATTTTTAAAGATACTTAACAATGCATCACCTTTCTCAATAGCATTTAAAAATTATTTTTAACACTTTTATTTGTAATGGTGGTAAGACTATTTGTCAAAAGATATTTTTTTTTTTATATTCTACCGTAGACAAAAGTTTTGGCACCCAAAGAATTTGTGTAAATGTCATTAAGAATTATCTTTAACATTTCATTAAAAAAATAGTAATACAAAGATATTATTAAACGTTATAATGTAATTTTTTATTTTTGGAGACGGTTATACAAATTATTCGTATAGATCTATGTTTGTGTGTCCGTGCGTTGTGTGCAATAAATACGGTTCTGTACTAGTACACTTTAAACTAGAGCAATTCTAGAAAATTTTTGAAAGATGTACAAATTTAATAAATTAAAATAGAATACTTTTTAGCGTGTTAATCTTAGAAACTTTTTTTAATTGTAGGTATGCAAGGAAAGGGTAGTTCTCTATAACATTGGTTATTCATGGAGTCAAGTAACTTTCAAAAAACCTTGCGAAATCTTAGCTATTCCACTAGGTAACTTTAGAAAAAAAGGTATAGTTTTGAACAAAGGAGATCCACTTCTTCAATTTTTAAATCATCAGTAAGTATTTTCATATAAAAATTTATGATAGACAATTTTAACAATACAAATTTTTTTCAGCATTCAAAAGTATAGAGAGAATGGAATCATTTCTCGAAAAAAAAACGAAAATCGGGCCAAATTCGGTATTAAAAAAGAAGTTTCATTTACATCATTAGGTCTTTCTGAAGTCACTCCACTGTTTGTGTTTTTATTAAGTGGATTTTCCCTAAGTCTAATCATATTTTTGTATGAGAAATGTCACAGACAGATCGTAAAGTATTTTGTAAAAAAATCATGTAGAAGAATCAAGAAACTTAAAAAACCGAAGAAAAACAACCGTTTGTATAATGATGGAAAGCCTTTTTCAATTTATTCTCAGTACAGAGAGCCACAGCCACGCCCTTTGTGGCCTTATACCCCATAAGAAGATTGTAGTGGTACAGTAAACAACAAAAATAAATTTTTAAATGATATACTTTTAATAAGAGTTACCTCATAAGCTGTTAGTTTACCATACACGAATAAAATTGAAAAAGTAATCATGAGTAGAAAAGAGTAGTTTTTGTATCATGTGCGCAAAGAAAAGATATCTCCCTCAGAAGCCGAGATTTATGTATATTAGTTATTAACTTGCAAAACTCGTTTTTCTGCTTAATTATGCCATAGATTTAACGCTCATGGTAAGAAAATTACTCCTAAATATAGATTTTCTACTGACCTGTACCAACTACATACATATTTCTCCACGACATTTTGCAATAATTCTAGGTTAATAAATTTAAAATATATTGGAGCTAGACTCACTGAAATTTTAATTGATAATTTTAATCGTAATTGATTTCATTGTCCTTGTTTTTTAAGCGATACCAGTAGAACTTAATAGTATTTATTGATTTACAGTTTACAATTACAGATGAGCCACTATGTTCAAGACTTTCTTTAAAAACTGTATATATATGTATACTACTTACACAACATATACATATCAATGTGTCACTCAAACTTATGAAGCTCTCCACACGAACCTATATATTTGACCGGAAATGTTTCTGATTTTATTGTACGGAGAACTGGAAGTTGGGCCTCCTAAAATATCAAGTGATTTATTTGTAGTAATCAAAGGAGTGCTTGGTTCTTGACGAATTTAAAAAAAAAAAAAAGAAACATCATCTTAAAATGCAGGGCTGTAATCTAAAACTTCAAATAGAATAGCTATATTTAATGATTATTATGTCATTTGGATTCAAACTGATCAGACATTGAGGGTGATTCCACCGTCAGATGGCAAAAATGTGCCAGGTGGCTTCTGCAAGGCACCTTACGGAGGGTCAAGGCACAGTGTGTCAGATGAGCCACTATGTTCAAGACTTTCTTTAGAAACTGTGTATATATGTATATTACTCACACAACATATACATATCGATGTGTCACTCAAACTTATGAAGCTCACAGACGTGAGATTCCGAGCCAGTGATTGGCTGATTAGGATTGTGTGTGTGTTGGTCCTGAGTACAGCAAACAGAAGAGCCAATCAAAAGAAGCTCCTGCATCTGACACACTGTGCCCTGACCCTCTGTGAAGTGCCTATAAGTGCTTATAGGAACATTTCAAAATTATTCATAATTCACATAATTACTTGACTTATGAAGGTTAAATAAAAAATGTAAAGATTCAATTATTTTGAAAAATAATTATTGTTCGTATATTTTTTATTCTACAATACAAGATCTGCAGTTAAAAATTCGCAAAGTCCTATATTTTTTCATTAAATGTTAATTATGAGTTAAATGTTAAATAAAAGTAAGTGTTTATAATACTTTTAGTGTTATGCAGTAAATGAATTTGTAATTTTCATAAAAGTGTTAAAATAAATATTATAAGAGTTCATTAGTTTGAATTTTTTTTATTTATCCTCTATATTCTTTTTTTTTACTTTAGTTATTTACCAAAGAACATGGTGAAAAAGTAGGAAGGTAAATAATTTATTTTTTTTTAAATACGAAGACAGAAAGTTCAATTAGAATTCGATGGAAAAATTACAGAAAATAATGTTCAATTGTTACAAGCACATGCTAATAAGATTAAAATTTTAACTCCCTTGTGAGTAGTGTTTAGCCGTCATATAAAATGTTTGCTCATTAAAAATGTATTGGTCAAGAAATTCTTAGTTGTACACTGTATACATGTTAATATACTATTTATTGCATTAAAAAATTGTTGTGTTAAAAGAAAAACCGTCATCTTTGTATTTTTTAATTATGCTTTTGTTTTTCTAAATTTTATTTTAAATTTTTCATTGTGTAGTATAATATCTCTGTTTCACTAAATTGGATCGTATTTTAAATAATATATTTAAAAAAGTATTTTTTTGTCAGGTACTTCGTATTAAAAATAAAAATTTTTAATTCTTAGAAAAATTAACTTATAACATCAATGATCTTAGCTTACTTCAACCTTAACAAAATACTTTTTATTGTTTGGCGGATGTTATTTAAAGGAGTTATAGTGCAGAAAAATAAGTAACAAACTGGACAGTTTTTGTCACTGTCAATTATGAGGAAAAAAGAGGTGGCTGAAAAAAAACTAAAATAATTCTTCAATAGTTACTATTCTAATTTTCTTTAATAATATTTTTTATAGGCATTTAAATCTTGCATATAAATATTTTTTCTAAAACTGTTGTTTGGCATAACATTTTAGCCTTGTCAAATAACTTAAAATCTGTGAAACCATTTGTAACAACAAAATCAAGAGAAAATTTTGTTATAAATTATCCTACGGTACCTACTAGATTACAAAAATTTTTTTAGTAGACTTTCCAACTATAAGTATCTCGATTGAGTGTAGGATAAAAAAAATAGCACTTGATATTATTATAAAGAAAATCGACAACTGTATAAATGTAATACTCAACTTATTTTATGAAGTGTTCGAATTTTAATTTTATTTTCTGTATTAATATGATAAAAACTATGAGATCTCAAAGTTATTTTAGTTGACTATTTGTGAATAAAATAAATTAGACAGTATAATGACATTATTCATTACATCTCTTTTTTATATTATCTTTTAGTTACTGTAACCATAAATCGACATTTATAAGGTTGATCACAGTCTATTTATGAATAGCTGGAGCATATAAATACAAGACATTGTCCGAGTCAAGCCACGCCTCAGCCTTATCCGAATCATTCTTATCTGGAATCTTACATATTAAGGTGATTTCTCGGGAAGCGTTTTCGTCCTCACCTTCTTTAACTATCTTTATGCCCGTAACTAAAACGAATTTACCACTGACCTGAAAATTAAACATACTTTTCTCACCAACATATTTTATTATCATAAAATAATTTTCATGCGTGTAAATAAAATAGTATTATGAAACATCCAACGGGTTTAATATTTCATTTATACCTATTGGCTCATAAAATTTCTTGACGAAGTATAGCATAAGACTAGTCAGCACATACTTTTTTAATTTTAGTCAAGCATTTAACACGAGTAAAATTTAATACTTAAAAAGTAAAACCAGACAATGACTTAGACAAAGAATTTCTGTACTTACGTTGACGTTAAGCGTATTCGGAACAAATGTAGTAGAATCTATTCCCTGTAGATGGGTGCCCTGCAAATACGCCACTTTATTGAATTTTCGAGTAATGTTAAGAAATCGAGATATTCGTCTTTAATTGATCGTTTCCTCACCTCATCATTATCGGCGGCTGAGATACGAGGATCATCCTTAGATATCGGCTCAATCTCCAACTGCCTCGTCTCTTGGGAAGTGTTGCTGGGAGATGTAATCTCGTGACCCGCTAACATTGTTGAATTGGGATTTTCAATATCTGATGGTATATTTAGACCCGGGTCGTCGTCATATGATTCCAGTGTTTCGTCAGACATTTTGATAAAAATACTATTGTGACGTGGCTTTTTCGATTGACAAAAAAATAAAGGCACGAATTGCGGTTAAAGTAACTTTATTGTAACCTCTTGAGACAAGTAGGGCGTGTCTCTAACGGCTCTAGATAATATACCCGACTTACCAAAGATTAGTAAGACTCGACTAACTTCGCTTTTCTTCTCTATTTTACTAGCTTCTCTCGTCTATTCCCCCACCTTTGAAAATTTAGGCCGAAAAAAGCGCACAGGTATTGCAATAAGAGTTGGGGTACAGATGAGGCAAATAAACAATACTTGCCGCCAATCTCACAAAAGTTGAAGAACTTGACAAATAGTAAAGATACACAGTGAGTATGCGATGTCGTCTTGCCATTAAGAGTTATATCGGTAGAAAAAAATTTACATTAGTGACATAGTTGACAAATGAAATAAAATAAAAATAATTTTAATGAATAAAATTTGTCTATTTTTATTATTTAAAAGCGGTTATGAATAGTACCAACAAACTAGGATTATATTGATTATAGAAGTCAGTAAGAATGAGATCAATTGTTACTTCGTCGGAAATTACTTCCTATCACAATATGGTCCACAATCTTTAAAGATTAAGTCAACTTGCTGTCAGATCTTACGCGAATAAATTCTCACGGTTACAGTTTTGATCGTTTTATTATGAAGAGAAACTGTTTTGACCTTCAATGCTAAATCATTTTTTTTTCTCCTCAAATCGACGCTTCTATCAAGCACAACGAATTTGCTATAAAGTAAAAAACGATTATGCTTTATTATGTGTTTGCACATCAGTTTAAAAAAAAGGTAAAATCCAATAAAACAAATCGATGTATAAAATGTCGATGTAATTAGCATGTAATATTAATTATTTCACTTGAAAACGGATTAAATATACTTCTTCTTTAAACGAAATCCTAACTTTAAGCCTGTGGTCAACATCATACTTTAATTTTTTTTGGTTTTTCCTTAACACTACATTGACATCAAGTATAAAAAAAGTACACACACCAACGAATAGCTGATTTGTGATTTTATTCAAACACCCAAAAAAAGCGTTCGATCAATACCATGATGTACTTACAAATGGGTCAGCGATTGATCCAGTAATCAGATCATAGGAAAAATAAATGTCGAACAAAAGCAGGTGCAGGACCTACACAAAGAATTGTAAATATATTATGAGCAGAGCTGCGTAGAAGAAGGTGGTAAAATTAAATTGTCATCGACATTAACGCGTCAGTACTGACACGCGATATTTAAGAGAATAAGCTTCTCTTCCTCTGCTCAATTCTATATATATAGGGTCGCTTTTTGGTTTTATGCTGGAAAGTACAGATAAGATATTGAAAAGTGGTTAAAACTTTGAACGTTAAAAAAGGAAACGTTTCCAAAAGCGTAGCGTGCGTTCTAATTATTTATGTTTTTAACCGCAAGAGAAGAAAGTAGGTGCTTCGAGGGACGGTCCTGTATGTATTTATACCATTCGTTAATGTATCTACAGATGAGGATGTGTTGGCACATTTTCTAAATTTTACTTGTACTTAAAGGTCGGAGCTTTAAAAAATTTTTCTATGTAGAAGTTAATGTAAAAAGGATCATTAATGTTCAAATTGACATATATATGCGCTTTGCAGACAACAATTTTAGCTAACCGACAAGTGAAATCGCATACGGTATAGGTAAAGCGTGTGCAACTCTTGTTTTAACCCTCAATTATATGTATATGTATAAATTTTACAACCATTTTTGAGAACTGTTTTCAAAGTGTAAAAGTCTCAAGTTTCTACAACTTATGACATTTCATGAATACCGGCCTTCTAAAAAATAAAAAATACTCCTTTAATTGTACAACCTTATTTTAAGATACATTTACCTTGATGGTAGTTATTTTAAGTCTTATAGCTTTACATAAAAATAATACATTATTATGTATTCATAGAAAGAAAGGCAGAAGATCTTAATAAATTGCTTTTGACCTTTTTGCTTTGTATGAAAATACTTTTCACATATTTAAATCAGATATAAGCCAAAAAATTATATATTATTATTCAGCAGATGTCCCACTGATAATGAAGCAAATTATACAACAACGAAGGCCAATGACTTTCAGCCTTTTTTCTGGCATTACCAATTACCTGCTTTTTTTATAAAAAAAAAAACTTTAGTTATAATAAGTAACATAAAGTTCAAGCACCCATTTAAGTACAGACAGTACTTATTAAATTATAGAACATTTTTTAGTGGTGCAAAAATTTTATGATAGCACTGCTATTAAAATTTAAAAAAAATTACAAGGAAACACATTCATGATTTATATCTTATATAATAAAACTATTGAGCATATTAATATCCACAGCAGTTATTGAACACCGAATGTCTAAATTGCATAAAAAACAGGGAAATCATTTCATGTTAGAAGTTTGATCCATTCTTAAATTCTACTTCTACTAGTAAATCTATCATATTATAAAGCGCCAAAAATCTATGATGTATAGTTTATAGAAAAAAAATTTTTATTTAAGAAGAATCCAATTGAATACCGTATACTGGTACAAAACATCAAGTTCTAATTACATGCACACATATTTGGATTTGGTACGCTAATGATACATCGATTTTTTTTAAATGAGAAACATGAACAAATTGACGTACAGCTAATTAACTGATGTAAATGAATGAGAAAATTATTTAATAAACAGCTACAGTTGCTGACTAATTTTTTACGTTACTAAAAAACTTTAACAGTTAAATATTTCGAAAAATGATAATATTCATTAAAGAAATGTTACTTGTTACATACAGTGTATCTCCAATTGAAAGTAGCTTGAAGCCTATATGGTGCATTACTTTGAAATTCTGTCATGTATTGGTTTCTTTGCCACTTGTCCTACGACGATTGGCTTCTGTTTTGTTTGTTTTGAGAAATACAAATAAAACAAGGAGAAGTTGGGAAGGGGTTGACTGTATGTCGATGGGTGTGACTTTTCTCTCACTTAACGGCCAGAAAGTTTTGGTATAGTGGGAAAAGGAATCCCAAACCCTTTTAAGCCGTGGCGTAGCCAGGATGACCAGATCTGATAACTAACAGCCAAATTGGCGATTTTTGACCAACCATCGCGTAAAATTTTTTTATATTTTGCACTTAGATATTTTTTGGTAACTTTACCTAAAGCTCCCCAGTATAAACTCAGCGTCAAGCAAATACATGTACTTTTTATTGTATAAAATATTGAAGGCCAAGCGCCCACTTAATAATTACGATTGAACATTTCTGAAGTTCGTTTTTAGCTGTAGCTGTAGGATAGGCGAATCCTGTGGTTCTGAAACTTGGCTCAAGGAATCGAGAAAGTAAAATCAGTGCTTCATGTGCCTAGTACCTCAGGGTGGTTCTCAAACGAATCCAATATTTTATTTATGTCTATATAAATTTTTATTTTGTGGTTGGTTGATTGACGATTCTTTTATTTTTTTTTATTGTTTATTTTAAAATAAACCTCTTATTTATTTAAAATTTGTTCTGCACTTTTTTCTATTGTATCTTGTTACCTAATGCAGAGACAAAAAAATTGTTCCAAGAATAAGTGAAAAACATTTTATGCATTAGTTATTTATGCTAATAAAAATTGTGTGGCAAGTTGTTATAAAAAAAAAAGCTTGATTTTTCGTAGAACAAAGACCAAGTTACTGTATGTATTGAATATCGAAAAGATTTGAAGATAACAAAAAAAATAGGAAACAGTTAACTATTTTTTTTTTAGGCATTTTACACTTACGGGTTTTTAGTAGCTAACATTTTTATTTTCTAATACTAAACGTATATGATGTTGAAAACAAATGTTACACTGTATTTTTAAAAATAATACAGACACAAAAGGTAGTACAATTTACCTCATACACCGTATCACATGCGTTATACGTATATTTTTTGCTTAACTTTTATGCTATTCATCTTGCAAAAAGTGCACTTTCCTTAAAATAAAATTTTTTTAACTCATTTCCGACCAATTGTATTTTTTTCATTTTTATTGATATAAAAATGTCATACATTTTTTTTCAATGAAACAATTTTTTTTTTTACAATACGAAATAAATATTTTCCAAACCAAAAAAGGGGGGCTTATTCAACGAGAATAAAGTTTATTGCAAAGTTTTTTGATAAATATATTTTAATACTATATAATGTCCATAACTTGCATCATATTGCTGATGATGTCAAAAATATGAAGTGTTTGTTAAATGAATTTTGAGCTTTTGATTTTGAAAGCACTCTAGGAGTAACAGAAGAGCAGATTGCCAGTGGATACAAGTCTCTCGTTCAGCTATGCAAAAAAATTGAAGAGAAACGCTTAATAAACAATAAAAAAAAAAAAAAGAAATACAATCCAATTACAAAATCCAGTAAAAACCATAAACAAATTTATTTGAAAAAAGTTAATTACATGGGATGTGACATTTCGATTCAAGAACCAAACAATGTTGTGTTGACAAAAGACTCTGTAAAGTGATAAAAATTAAACGAATGGGTATGAATCCAACCAGTGCTCTTGGCGATTTTAAAGTAACTGGAGAGCAGTCACTTATTCTTGGACCTGACTTTACGTACCCGAGCGATTAAACACTTATAAATATGTAGAAAGTCAAAAAAGATTGTGAAAAGAAAGTGGAAAATTTCAACACGAATAATATACAATCGAAACTAATTTTATTTAAAATTTTTGAGCTTTTGGAAGATGATAGTACATTGTTCATCGTTCCACTGCTACATTAATGTTAAAAATATATATAGGCTGTACATAGGAAAGTGTATTTTACAATGACGAAAGCGTATGATTATAACATTGACAGTGCTTACTGTGTGTGCATCATTACACGTGCATACGGAAGCAATTGGCAAACTAAGTGAATTAATTGTTATTATTTGCATAAACAGTTAAAGGTGTTAGTAACTACGTGAGACAACTGTTAACCTAAACAATTATTGTGTTAGTGTCGATGTATATACGTAATTCGAAATTCTTAGAGGTTATAATAAAGTAAACACTGCAGTTTGTTTCACCGACTACTTTTAATCTTTATCAGTATCAAATTTGTACTCTGTAGAGGTAAAAAACTAAATTTTTTTTCTTATTACTATGATGACCTTTTGTACATGATGAGTTTCATTACAGATGAACAGTAAATTTTACATAGTAAAAATTGATAGCAGCGCAAAAGAAATTTCTGAGCCTTTCATTGTACATGTCACTTTTATTGGTGTTGATAACGTAACAGGCCAAAGATACAACATTTTATATGCCTCTTCCATGGACAGACGATAATATTCAAGTCATATCCAACTTTGTAAGCAGTAGTGCAATTCCACCGCCTACTTTGTCTTACTTATAAAATTTTCAAAATGTATATATATATTTTAGATACGTACGAAGAAGCATTGAAACATCTGAGCTCTATGACATTCATACCCAAGAAACCTCGATCTTTGTTAACTATATCTCAAACAACGTGCTCAGAAGCAGGGAAAAGTATATCTTTAAAATCAAATGCTTCATCGTCAAAAGTCATTGACAAAACTTCGACGTATAACATGTACATCTTATTTTGTGTTCAAAGCCTTTCAGAGGCAATAAAGACTGGTACTGCAAGTCTTGCTGAAAATGTTGAGGAACAATCAAAAGGTTTTAATGTATAATCATCTGTATGTATAAATATTCTTTACACGCATTCGTGTAGTAACCATTGCGTACGCAATTATTTTTCACAAATCCACTATGAAAATATATACGAAATATATCTTGAATTATCAAACCTATCCTTATGTTGTAAATTCATAAATAAAGTATAGATGATAAAGATGAATAAAGTAAAGTTAATAACAGTATAGATAATAATAGATAAATAAAGTATAAATGGACATAATTTTATTATTAATTGATTTCTCGCTTGGGCGTTGGTGAAACATTTCGAATTGAAATGTATATTAATAAGTAAAAACTTAAAAGTTGGCTTTGTTTCACAATGTTTTATTATTCGCAGACAGCTGTTTTGGCAGTTGCGCCATTGTCAGATGCTCGACATACACTGAATGGTCTATGTACATCAGTTCGCTAAGGTCAAGTACAAGTATTACAAATGTAGTTGTCGCTCAAAGGTATGATATGTATGCGTCTGTGTTTGAGTGCCTTATGAGATACGATGTATTACATTTTCTATTATTGGAGATAGAGTAAAATTAATTTGATCGTTCGTTATGGATTTATTGTGTTTTTTTGCTAATTCTATTTCTATTGTCTCAAACAGATTCAATTTAAAACTTTTAGGTAAACTGTGTAGTAACTTTATATTATTTTCATCTAGGAAATGCGCATTAGAATTACAGTGTTCACTAAAACCCGTCGTATTGCGATCTTCATAAAGAGACTTTTTGTGCTCCTTTATACGTTTGGAAAGGGCACGTCCTGTCTGTCCAATATATATGGCATCGCATTCGGAACAATTAATCTGATAAACTCCACATTTCTGTAAAATACCAACTTTTTCCTTATTATTACATAAAATGGATGTCAAGTTACGTTTATTGACCATAATTGTATTTACATTTTGTTTTTTTTAAAAATTACTTATTTTATCGGATACTATGGGAACATAATTCAACATATTAAATTTTTCGGTTTGTTTTGCGACTGCGTAAAAATATTTTGAAATAAGTCTATTTTTTATTTTAAAAATTAGATTATCTATGAGGTTTTTATTGTAACCATTATTAATTGCTAAACATTTTAATGGATTGATTTCCTTTTCGTAATAAGATTTTGTTAACGGTACTGTTAATAATCTATATACAAAAGAGTAAAATGCACTCATTTTTATATTGATGGACTGCTTTGAGTCGTACGGTACTAACGTATCTGTGAAAGTTGGTTTTCTATAAATTTCATACAACAACTCACCGTCTTTTCGTGTTATTTTTAGATCCAGAAAATTTAAACTATTGTCATGTTCAGC
Source organism: Copidosoma floridanum (assembly GCF_036245765.1). Lineage (NCBI taxonomy): Eukaryota > Metazoa > Arthropoda > Insecta > Hymenoptera > Encyrtidae > Copidosoma > Copidosoma floridanum. The sequence continues at coordinate 108,897 of NW_028321915.1, read as the reverse complement.
TTCTGCTGTAAATTTTATACCCGGTACTAAATCATTTATGTAGCTGAGAAAACTGGTCATTGTCCTCTCTGTACCCTTCCAGATGCAAAACACATCATCGACATACCTCGACCAGTGTAAAACATTACTGGTGAGGAGGGAGGTCGAATCGAATATAAGGTCCTCTACGTATGACATGAATATCTCACTGAGAAGGGGGGTGAGGGGAGAGCCCATTGGAAGACCGTTAAGTTGTAAATAATATTTATTACTGAACTTGAAGTAGCTTTGTTCTAAACAAATGGATATTAATTTTAAAATTTCTTGTTTTGAATCAACACTAGGAAGGGCTATTGTCAACCAGATATTTAATAATATTCTTTAGATGGTCTGTAGGGATGGAGGGAAATAGATTAACAACATCGAATGAAAGCAATCGTGCATAACATGGAATTTTGAGATCTCTAAGTTTATCTATTAGTTGACTTGTTTTTTTAATGCTATGTTTTGGCTTAAAGTTGAGTAAGGAAGGGAGTATTTTATTAAGTTCTTTTGCGAGTAAGTAGGTTGGTGCATTAGTATAAGATACTATTGGTCTCATTGGTATGCCCTCCTTGTGTATTTTAGGTAAGCTGTATAGTACCGGCACCGAAGAATTCGTAACAGTTAACATGTGCAAATTACAATCATAGAGTATGTTTGTACAAATTTTTAAAAACTGACTTAGTCTCCCTTTAAAAATTTGCTGTAGGATCAGAATTCAAAATTTTAAAATTATTGTTATTTATTAAAAGTTCTGTCTTTTCAATATAGTCATACTTATTCAAAATGGTAACAGTGTTTCCTTTGTCAGCTTTACATAAAATTAAATCATTATTTTTAAGTTTTTTCTTTAAAGAAAGAATACTTTTGAATTCTGAGCTATTGTTAGTTGAAAATTGTTTTTTGTTTTTATTTATTACATCAACGCATTTGTATCTAAAAAGTTGTAGTTCGTTTTTATCTATACCTTTTGATGCTATTTCTGCGTATACAGAAAGTTCGATGAAATCTTTGAAGTTTTTAATGTTAGGACAGTACTTTAAACCTTTATTCAAAATGTTTTTTTCATTTTGTGTGAACGTAACTTCGGATAAGTTCTTGACTCTCGGATAAAAAGAAAAAGAAAAATCAAACTTTGTACTGGATTCCACGGTGGCCGATGACGTAGTCTGTTGTTGTTTATTAACCTTCGTATGTGTGGCAAGTGGTGAATTATTTGCTCTCTGTTGTATTTTGCTGTTCTCCTTCTGTATGAGCCCATCAAGTTTCTTAGTATGTGTTTGGCGGTGTGTGTGTTAAATTTCTCGAACATTATTTCTCGTCTCTTCGTCTAAAATATCAAATTCTACGTTATGGCAGCGTCTAAGTAGTTCGCTGTGTATTAACTTTAAGTGGTGTGACAAATTGCTCCTGATTCTGTACCACTTTTTTAATTCCACATTTAGCCAAAAAGTGTATGCTTTGTCAATCACTGCGGTTGATTCTGTTGATTTATGTCGGCAAATTATCTTTATATATGTGGGGGTACCAAATGTAGTTGTAAACATCTTTTATTAAAATAAAGATGGTTGTTACACTTGTAAAACTTTACTAGACACTTTCTATAAAAGATTGCGAGATATGCTTTGCTAGCATTTAAAAGATTATTAATTGATTTTTTGCTTTTGCGTTGGTGAAACATTTCGAATCAAAATGTATATTAATAAGTTAATAAGCATATATATTGGACAGACAGGACGTGCCCTTTCCGAACGTATATAGGAGCACAAAAAGTCTATTTATAATGATCGCAATACGACGGGTTTTAGTGAACATTGTAATTCTATTGCGCATTTCCTAGATGAAAATAATATAAAGTTACTACACAGTTTACCTAAAAGTTTTAAATTGAATCTGTTTGAGACAATAGAAATAGAATTAGCAAAAAAACATACTAAATCCATAACGAACGATCAAATTAATTTTACTCTATCTCCAATAATAGAAAATGTAATACATAGTATCTCATAAGGTACTCATACACAGGCGCATACATATCATACCGTTGAGCGACAACTACATTTGTAATACTTGTACTTGACTTTAGCGAACTGATGTACATAGACAATTCAGTGTATGTCGAGCATCTGACAATGGCGTGACTGCCGAAACAGCTGTCTGCGAATAATAAAACATTGTGAAACAAAGTCAACTTTTAAGTTTTTACTTATTAATATACATTTTGACATAATTTTATCATCATAAGTTCGTTTAGCATTAATCAACATGTCTATAAAACTATTCCTCCTAAAATTTAAATGAGCATTATTACCATCAAATATTTAAATAAAATTAAAGTATCCTTGTCATAAATAAACTAAAATAAATATTACAAATTAAAAAAATTTTTTAAATCAAAATATGAGAGTTCTTTTAATAATCTTTTTTAAAAACTACAGTTATTCTGAACTGCTAAACTGACCCGTTTTTTCTGTTGTCGAGTCAGAAATTCCAGCCTACTTACAACTGAAAAGGCCGTCCTTATTGTAAGAAGGAAAGTGCGCTGAGTCTGAAGGACAATTACAGTTTTTTATGGTTATGGTTAAAAAATGGTATTTTTTTGCAGTAATTATAAAAACCATTTATGATTTACCATAGAAACATTTTTTTTGGAATGAAACACTCAAATTTATACTGGTTTATTTAGGTCAATAGTTTTCCTTTAATTTCTCAATCTGACTCCAACTGCCCTTAAACCTTTTTTTTTGTTGTGTGGCTGAAAGATACAAACAGATTAGTTTTAAAATAAGGGTTAAGTTCAACTTACATTAACAATTGACGTGATATTCTCCGTTTCTCCATAATACGGTCTACTAAAATACACGTGCGATTTCACGTATTTGGTAGCTAAAGTTGTTGTCTAAAAATCGCATGTAATATATACATCGATTCGATATTACCTATCTGCAATAACTTTAACATTTCGAAACTTTTTCTAAGCTCCAATCTGTATATTAAAAAAAGTTCCATTTTAAATTCTTCCGTAAACAAAGTACTTGATACAACGTTACCATCCTAACGCACCCATCCTCTTGGCATATATACTTAAAACAGCCCACACTTTTAGAAAAGTTTTTCTGAGCTTTCTCCTTCTGACGTCTAAAATTTACCATAAGTAGCACTATCCGTCATAAATCAAAGAAGCGAGACTATATGGAGTTGAGCCCAAAAAGCGTGACAGTACCAATGCGTGCAATGTGCAAGACAATTGAATTTTACTACTGTACTACGCAGCTCTACTTATAATTTATTTACAATTGTTCCTTCATGCCCTGCCCGTGTTTTTGTTTTACGTTTATTTTTCCTACCATCTGTTTTTGAAATCAAGCGCTGACCCTTTTGTACGTAAATCGTGTTATTGAACGAATACTCTTTTTTGGGTGTTTGTATAAAATTACAAGCCATTTATTTGTTGGTGCGGAGGATTTTTTATGTTTCGAGCCTATGTGGTAGTTTTGTGAACACGTGGCTACTTCTCTGGCAAGAAAAAACCAAAAAAATCAAAGAAAGATATTGACAGCTATCTAAATATAAGCAATAAAACACTAATAAATTTTGTGCAGCGTGTACTAAATAAAGTTGAAGGAAATATTATTTTTAACTCTTTTGAAATTTGAATTTATTTTTATGCATGTATCACTGCTGTAATTATATTTTTTACTGAACTACATCTAAATTACTAAACAACCATTTTTGTTTTCCATCGTACAAGATTTTTTTACTTTTTTTCTTAAGGAAGAATTTGTAGGTCTAGAAGATATAAGATTTAAATAATTTTAAAACTATGAGTTGTGCAAGTGCAAGTGATTCAAGTGGATCCTTATTATTTATTATAAAAAACTTTAACAAAGAATTCTATTGACTTTAGAATGAATGAATTTTTCACGTTTTTAGAGTCTTTTTTAGATCAACGAAAATTTTCACAATTTTTCTTTTTTACCTTATTTTCTTTATTAGTTCTCTGCGTCCAACAAAAAATACTCCATAAAATAAACCAACTAGGTGCCAGGGATTTAAAATATTAATACTTTGGTATGAAATCAATAATATATTGGGACATTTCCAACATGATGACTACCACCACCACACCGGGTTAGTCGAACGTTGAAGCCCATTGTTTCAACCAATCGAAATTCTACAAAGGGCAACGTAATTACTTGTAGCAAATACGAGCTACTTTTACTTCTACCCTTCGAATATCATGGCCTATTTTCTTAAACTCGCGACCATCACGCACCTTTTTTCCCCTCCGACCTCAAGTTTTGGATATTTTGTCCTCTTCTGTTATTATTTTCATGAGTATTCGAACTATGTATTGATTTTCTGACTTTTGTTTGTAAATAAGTTGACGAAGAACAGATATATTTGAATATGGTTTATAAAAAATGATCTTTTTTTTATCTCAGCGCCACAAATCACAGGCTAATAAACACACCTATGTATGCAATCTTTTTTTCTTGTTTTGCTTGCACCTCTCATCTTTTTTCTCTTATTCATTTATTAATTTTTTTTTAATGTTAAATCTTCTAAAAAATTGTATTATTGATTTATCAGTAAATAAACAGACCATCTAAATTGATTAAATAACTCTTGTTATCTTATTTCTTATAAACAAATTTATGAAGTTTAAATTACTGTAAAAAGGAAAATCATTCGGTCTCTTGACCTGCTGAGCGACCAAAATCACCCGTCCATAATACAACTGCCGAGGACATCGGTGTCACGGCCTCTACCGTATTACGTGCAATAACATATATTCATGTAAATAGACTGCTTAGCTGCAGCCAAAATTGACGCCACTCCAATATCGAATATGTAATAGGTTAGAATAAAAATCGCTACCCATTAGATGTCCCAATACCATTAAATTTATAAGTATTAAGCTAATTGTATTGAGAAAAAAATATGTTAATTGAAAAAATATGATTATTTTGGGATCACTACCACCTGTAAGTATACTACAGTATATATACTATACTAGTCCAGTAAAAATCGTTTGCGGGTAAAAGTGGGTAATTCCTCACCAGCTGCTCTCCCATATAGGAGAACTATACTATCAGCGGGTACGCAGTAGCCAAGGGCTTTAATATATCATGTGCTAAGAGAGTCCTTTTTTGACGCGCTGATGAATGTATTATTCATGTGCTACCTACCATTCGTGTCAAGGGGGTCGGAGAGCTACGAGACTAAATTAATAATTAGAGTGTAGTTGTGTCCTTGATCACTACATACCTGGTTAGGTAGTCCGATAACTCATTGGCTTGACTTTTATAAAGTAGTTGATTGTCCTTTTAATGACTTTAAGAATCACATGAATTTTCGAGATTCTCTTAAATGGGGAAAGTATAAATTTCACCGAATAGTGTCTTAATTTTCTCAATTTGGCTGATCGCTTCTGATACAAGTCTGTTACAGAAATCTAGAACGTCTTTTAGTAAAAAAAGATACTGCATCGGGTAAAACTTAAAACTCCTGAGACTTCTGCAAGACTAGCACAGTTACGTTAACGAAAATGAATTTATTTAAGTTTTTTTTGTTTTTTTTTTTTTGTATTTATAATGATTTTTTTAATTTAACTACATTTAGATGAGTGTACGATACCCGAGAACATAATTTTAAATAAAATCTGCCTACGTCTGACCAAACTCGGACTCGTACTACTTGAAATTGGATGACTCGCAGTTTCCTGATTCCAGACAAATGGCGAGCTTACTTCATACCTCATGCCTAGGAAGGATCCCTGCAGTGTTACCTTTGAGTTTGTACTTTGCTAGTGATTAAGGAGAAACTTTTTGAGACAAACTGACCGAGTCGCTATTTAATTAGGTGGCAATATTAATTTGAGAGTTAACAAGTATTATTTATCGAAACTCGATAGTATTGATATACATTGTATTTATCTCCTAGGGTTTGAATTTGAGTTGAAAATTATCGGATTAAGTTGTCTACTATTTTTAATACAAACTTTTCTTTCGCAGCGTAAGTACTACAATATCACAAACAACATCAAATCAGATTCTTTAACGCGTGGGTATATCTGCAACTGTTTACAAATTGCTCTTTTTTCATAAACCATCTTCGAAAATATCTGTTCTTCGTCAACTTATTTACAAACGAAAACCACAAAATTAATACATAACTTGAATACTCATGGAAATAGTAACAGAATAGGACAAAATATCCCAAACTTGCGGTCGCAGGGGAAAAAAGGCGCTTGATGGTCGCGAGTTTAAGAAGATTGGCCGCAATGTTTAAAGGGTAGGAGTGAAAGTAGCTCGGAATTTCTGTAAGAAGATACGTGGCCCTACCTAGGATTCTGATTAGTTAAAACAATGGGCTCCAAAAGTCGATTAACCCGGTGTGGTGGTGGTAGTCCTGATGTTGGAAATGGCTCAATATATTATTTATTTTATACTAAGGTATTATTATTTCAAATCCCTGTCAGCTGCGTTAATTTATTTTCTGGAATATTTTTCGTTCTACGCCGAGAAATAATAAAGAACATAAGGTAGAAAAGAAAAAATACGATGATTTTCTTTGGTTTTAGAGAGATACTTAAAAAAGTAAAAAATCGCTTATCGTAGAATCGGTAGGATGCCTAATTGAAATTTTTCATAATGAATAGCGAGGATCCACTTGAATCACTTGAACTCACGTAAATTATTATTTTAAAATTATTTAAATCTTATTCCTTTCAAACCTAAAATTCATGTTTGGTTCGTAGTATTATTGTTTTTATCTGAAGAAAAAAAAAAGTAAAAAATCTTTTACCATAAAAAACAAAAGTGTTGTAAAAAAATTGTTGTTTAGTAATTAGGATGTAATGCAGTTGAAAATAGAACTACAGTAGTGATAAATGCATAAAAATTACTTTAAATTTAAAGAAAAAACAAAAAATAATATTCCCTTTAACTTTTTAGTATATGCTGCACAAAATGATTAGGTATATTATTGCTTATTTTGAGCTTGTGGTCAATATCACACTTCAATTTGAGTTTCTTTTTACTAGAAAAACGGCCACAGTAACATCAAATCGCCACACTGTCTTTAAATATAAAAAAGAACACACGCAAATGACTGGTTGGCTTGTAATTTTGTACAAACACCCAAAAATAAGCATTCGATCAATAACACGATGTACTTACAAATGGGTCAGTGCTTGATTTCAAAAACATATCATAGGAAAAGTAAATGTGGAACAAAAGCAGGTGCAGGACATATACAGACAATGATAAATATATTATGAGCAGAGCTGCGTAGTAGAAGGTGGTAAAATTGAATTGTCATCCACATTAACGCGTCAGTACCGACACGCGATACTTGAGGAAATAAACTATTCTTCTTCGGCTCAATTCTATATATAGTGTCACTGCTTTGTTTTATGCTAAAAAGTACAGATGAGATATTGAAAATTTGAAAATTTTGGACGTTAAAAGGAGAAACGTTTGCAAAAGCGTAGCGGCCGTTAACGTTATCTATGTTCTTAACTCCAAGAGAAGAAAGTAGGTGATTCGAGGGACAGTCCTGTATGTATTTATACCATTTGTTCATATATTTACAGATGAGCATGTCTTCGCACATTTTCTTAATTTTACTTAGAGGTTGGAGCTTAAAAAAAATTTGCAGCATATAAAATCGCACTCGGCGTATTTTAGTAAGGATATCATTGGCGATATGAATGATGCATCAAATATTAATGTCACTTTTGATTAAACACTTATTTTAAAATAATTTTGCTTATTTGTATACTTACAACCGATAGATGTAAATTTATGTAAAAAGTTCGTCATTACAGAGTATTAACTTTAAAAAATTAGCATCAAGAAATCTCACTTGAAGGTACAACCAAATACTATATTGTGTACTCTTAAACGTAAATCAATACGTGTATAATTATTAGTTTCCTGGTTACATATAAAAACCTTCTCTTTATTATAACCTCGATTATCACTAGATTGTATAGAAGGAGAAACTTTTCTAAATCAACCTCGTAAACTTTCAAATCATTAAATTAACGAAAAATGGTAGACAATTTTGATTTCATCTAAAGTATAAAAGTCTCAAGTCTCCACTGATTATGACGTTAAAAATGCTTATTGTTCTTTTAAGAAACAAAAAATTATTCTTCAATAGTACTACCTCAATTTAAAATGAATTTTCCTTAACGATAATCATTATAGCTTTACAGAACAAACAATACACAATTAATAAGCAAAAAGGCAGAAAATCTAAATAAATTGCTTCAGACCTTTTTGCTTTGTATAAAAATACTTTCCACATACTTAAATCAGATATTAGCCAAAAAATTATATATTATTACAATGAAGACTAATGACTTCTAGCCTTTTTTTTGCATTAAAAATTACCTGCCTTTTTTATAAAAAAAAAAACTTAAGTTATAATAAGTAACATAAAGTCAAAGCACCCATTCAAGTACAAACAGTACTTATTGAACTATAAAACGTGTTTTGGTTGTGCAAAAATTCTATGATAGCACTGTTATTATAATTAAAAAAAATTATAAAAAAATAAACCTATTATTCATATCTTATATAAAAAAACTATTGAGCATATTAATACCTACAGCAGAAATTGAAAACCAAATTTCTAAATTACACAAAAACAGGGAAATTATTTTATGTTAGAAGTTTTATTAATTCTCAAATTCTACTTTTATTAGTAAATCTATAATATTGTACAGCGTCAAAAATCTATGATGTACAGTTTATAGAAAAAAATTTTTTATTTGAGAAAAATCCAGTTTAATACCGTGTGATACTATAACACATCAAGTTCTAATTACATGCACTAATATTTGGATTTGGTACGCTAATGATACATCAAATTTTTTTAAAATCAAAAACATGAACAAATTGACGTAGTGCTAATTAACTGATGTAAATGAATTAGAAAATTATTCGATAAACAGCTACAGTTGCTGACTAATTTTTTACGTTACTAAAAAATTTTAATAAATAAATATTTCAAAAATGATAATATTTATTGCCGAAAAGATTCTTGTTATATATAGTGTATCTCCAATAGAAAATATCTTTATGCCTACGATGCATTGCTTTGAAATTCTGTCATGTAATAGTTTCTTTGCCACTTGTTCTACGGCGATTGGCTTCTGTTTTGTTTGTTTTAGGAAATAAAATAAAAAGAGGGGAAGTTAGGAAGGGGTTGACTATGTCAATGGGCGTTCCTTTTCTCCCACTTCATGGCCAGAAAATTTTCGTAGTGGGAAAGGGAATTCCAAGCCCTTCAAGGCACAGCCCCAACACGTCACTGTCTCGCAGTGCGTCAACTAGACAACACCTCAACCCCAAGTGATCACTGTGTACTACGTTTCCGATACAGTTTGTCAAAGAAGTTTAGTGCTCGAATAGATATTCGTTTGTGAAAAGTGTCCTGTAAAACTCGAGAAGTCACAACTTTCAGCATCCAAAAGGTGTCCATCCCAGCCGTGCCCAGCTTCATTTAAGGAGTTCCCGGAAGTCATTGTCTGCGTCACGAGAATCAAGTTAACAAGTAAGTGCATCTTTAAATCCTCTCTCTGGCAGAAATAGATGCGTCTCGATCTCATTGAATTTTTTTTTGTTTCCTTTTGAGTGATGTACTTTTTTCCTACAAACTAAGCAGAAAAATGCACCACATAAAACTAAAAGCTATCATTGATGTAGTATAAGAAAGTAAAAAATTTTTTTATCTTTATCGTTTCTTTGCTTCTTATTATCATTTCAAGTATGCCGTCTAAATAATGAAAATTTCACTTTTACTCTCTTCTTAGAAGTGCGTGCAAATAATATAATATTTGACGTAAGTTTTTACTATTAAAATGCAGTATTGGTAAAGAAAAGCTTAAATTTTGTTGTGCTAACACAATAAAAGCAATTCCTTACTCATTAAAGTAGTTAATTAAAAAAATTTTTTTGGTTTAACATAGTTTTTTTTTATTAATAAAACAAGTGCTAAACTTTTGCATAAACAGCTGTAATTTTATTTGAAGTAACTCATCAAGCACAACCAAGCTTTCCTTCGTTAAGAAATTCTATGAAACTAGGTAAACAAAACTCTCAAGATAAACACTTAGTTGATGTTTAAGACGTCAGAAAAAATGGTGGACGAAACAAACAATGGTTAAAAACCGTTTAAAAAGTACAAAAGTCAATAAAATTTAAACAATTTAGCTGTGCTTCGTTTTCGGATGTCTCTAACTACCAACTCACAATACTTATCAACATTTTAAATGTCATTTAAGTGATGTATTTTTTTAATACAAAAAAACCAGAGTTCTGCACCATATGTAACTGAAAGTTATTATTCAAGCTACACATAAAATTAAATATCTACTTTTGATGCCGTTATTTAAAAAAAAAAAAATTTTTTTTAATGGGACTTATCAAAAACATTATTTAAATTTTCTCCATCTTTACTATAAATATGTGTCAAAAAAAAATGTTTAAAATCAATTCTCACTACTAAAATGACAATGGAAATAATTTCTTACACATTAAAGTAGTTAATTAACAGAAAAATTTTTGTTAAACATAATTTCATTTTTACTATTAAAACTAGTGCTAAATTTTCGCAAAAAAAATACTAACTCAACTTGTTGTAAATCAACTAGCGTAATCAAGCTATCCTTCAACGTTAGATTATACAGAACTTGAATACTTTTTCGAAAGTTACGGAAACTGTAGAAAGCACTTCATCATTTTTTTGCACTCTAAAAATTGAATTTTCATCAATTTGATTTGGGTTTTCTACTTTTTCAATCTTTGATTTACTATAATAATAGAAATATAAAAGATAACATTTTACTTTAATCCTAAGTATAGAATATTATAAAAATTGGCTGTTTAAAAACCTAAAAATTCACTGCCTTATAAAAAACTAAATGAAGCTCTTTGTACAAACTAGAGTTTTCCATATCCAAAGTTAAAAGAAATTGTAGGCAGAAAAAAATAACAGAAATAATTGTTTAAAAGTTAAAAGATTAAATAAAATCCGTATGCGTACGACTACCATTACACTGCATTTATCGACATTCTAAAAAAAGTAAAACTTATTTAATAATTTTTATTGTTCTTTTAAATAACTTCTAATGATATACTAAGGCAAAAACATGGTTTAAAGGGTAGAAGAGGCTAGGATTATTTTGAAATTAAGTATGTGAATAAATAAAATTGTTGATAAAGTTATGTGCCCCAACCTAAATTTTACGATCAAAGCATGTTCCTGCTTCCTCCAAATTTCTGAAACAAAATATACGTGCAGCTCCTGTACATGATTTTAATATTATTTAGATTTGAAAAAGGAATGTTCCTGAAATTTTTTGAAGTATAAAGTCTAATGACATAATTATTTTATTTTACAAAATGTTTATTGAATTTTACGATTCATTAAAAAATAAAAAAGAGTAACATAAATAAACAATAATGTGGCATCTTTAAAACAAGAATATAGTGTCAAGTAGTGGTCCCGTTGTGTAAACATTGTATTTAAATTAGATTTAATCTTGGATTTGCTATGTATTGGTAGTTGTACTGGCGAAAAATAGTATCGATTTTACTATCTTGTACAAAATACGTATTTATTTAAATTTGTTAGGAAACGTTTGAATTCTCTTTACATATTTTTAGCCAAAAATGATGAAGCTCACCAGCCTCATTGTTATATCGGCCGTTGTCTTATTCATGCCATGTGATTCAGCAAAAAAGATGGAAAGTCAAGTTCCTGTAATTTTGGATGTACAAAAGTTCTATGCGACCACCAGCATAGGAATTATTTATAGGAGCAACGAAGGTGAGTAAAAGTAAAGCGATTATAAAAAGTTATTAATAGTAAATATCAACAATTTTTCTCTAAAATCCGCAGACATACATTCGGTGGTTAACATGGTGAAAGAATTTTCGCGAAAAATGGTATACTCCGTAGCTTCGACTATATCAGATCTTCCAGAAAAGTATCCGAAACTAAGAAATTACTCAAAAACCCTTTTTGTGGTGTTTTTAAATACTGACAATGATTTTGACAAATTCACGCACTTCTCGAGGCACCACAACCTTTCGCCTCACGTATGGCTATTATTATTTCGGCCTGTCATTACTGAACAAATTGACAACACTTGCCGATATCCTAAAAAGAATTACCTCCACTTGAATATAAAAAGTGAAGTCTTAATAAGATGCGGAGATAATAAAGACATAAATGAATGGTTTGCTGTCGGTCCCCAAAATGAATTACACGTTAATAAATTATTCGAGTGGAGCAAGAAGGACGGATTGATTATAACAGACAAACAAGCCTCATCAAGTGTAGTTGAGAGACGAAGGAATCTGACGGGTGCGTCGGCTATAATTAATGATAAGGTAACGAATTGTTTTAGTAAAAATTGTTTTATTTTGAAATATCACAATTATTGCATTCACAAAAACTTGATTATTTTTCTTTAATGTTCGTAGATTTCTACTTTTTATTCTAAAATAGTGGAAGATTTCGCATCTAACACAGGATTAGCATATAAGTATAAAAATGGCTCCCATATCAATAGTAAATCAAATACAAGTGTCAACAGTACAGTTATTAATTCCACAAAATTATTAAGTGAAAGTATTATTCTTCCCGGCAAGTTTTTATCGAACAAAAATTTGGATAATTATGACGTAACGATTGAAATTATGGATTTTCAAGATACATTATACTATAAATTACCGGGTACCATGGAGGTTCCATGGAGTGCTTATTTCGAGGTGAAATATTTGAATTGTAAAATATTCATGGCTTGATTTCTTTATTACGTTCTTTCTCTTTTATTGAATAGGTTTTCAGCAAACGCATTTGGATTTTCTTGATTATACTTATAGCTATTTCATCAATTCTATTTAGCGTAATTTTAGTATTACATAATGATAGAAGAGGATTTATTTTTAAACTGTCGGACAGTTTTTTAAACGTGTGGCGTATGTTCGTCCATCAGGAATTTACAGGTAAACTGTTTAAGATGGTTTATTCAATAATGCAGCAAAGATGTTAAATTTATGTTATTTATACCATATTGTACAAGATTGTCATTATAAAGTACAATTAGTAGGTAAAATTATATTTAACAAAGATTGGGTTGTTTTAATTAAATAATAGAACTAGATCATCACTCTTAAAAAATGAAAATTTTTATGCATACTTTTAAAAAATATTATACCCATGCGTAAATATACACGAATATGAGGTAATTGATGAAATGCTTACCATGAACCCATTCGATTTTATTATGAATTTTTAGATTACCATTATATTATCATTTATTTTTTAATACTTTTTATTATAGCGATATCCTACATGTCATGATGCTTTCTTTCTTCATAATAATATATCCTAAATTAGTTTTTAGGCGCAACAAAATTATGGCAGTGCCTTATAATTTTGTCAGAGAATAAAAAGAAGCCACTTCAAAATCATGTATTTTCAATATAAAACAAATTTTAATTTCAGTATGTGGGTGATCTTGTACACGTTTTAAGGAAAAATTTGAGCCCAGCTGAGTTAAAAATAATTCAGCAATGGTCAAATAACAAGTGGTCAGCTTTTTTACTGAAAATCTGTGAGGTTTCAGTTCATACATCTCCATTAATTTTTGTTCAAAATATGTCCAAGAATCGGAATAAACTTAATGCTTACCAAAATTGAAAAATTTTCTCGGTTGCTTATGTAGTTTGCTAATAACAATTAATGACAGAAAAATAATGACGAATTTCATGGTTTATCATCTTTAGGAGGTAAAAATACACAATATTTAAAAAATTCCGTGGACTCGAATCCCCTCATAAATCTCAATTCTATTTTAATAACTCTATAGCTATAAAATACTAACCACCTGCAGGTGATCCATAACGTGAAGACAAATACTTTTTTTAAACAAGAAGTGTGCAAAGAAATTTAGAAAAAATAAGAAATTTAAAAAAAAAGCTTTTTAAGGAGGTTTGGGAGGATCATTTAGAGAGGCGAGGAACGGGGAGGCCCCTCCCCGCTCGCGCATCTGGGCCCCCTTTGCCGCAGCTGCTCTTGTCCTCTACAATTTTTAAACTGTACGACTGTAACTGCTTATATTTTTTAAAAATGCCTGGCAAGGTTTGATTTTTTTTTGTCGAGCATCTTCCTTTCGTACCAAGTTATCTATAAAAACTTTTTTTTCAATCCAACACATTTAGAATATACCTTAATTTTAATTAAAAGGCAAACCTAACCTTGCTCTCTCATAAGAGACCGTGTTAAACTGTCAATTTTTCATAATTTATTTTCTCGAAAATTTCCGCTCATAAAAAATCTAGAAAAATGTATGTGCACTCCTAAAATGCTCAAATATAACATACATTTTTTGGCACGTTTCTCCATTTTGAACTTCTCTCACAAACTTCCTTAAATGGCAGAAGGAGGTGTTTTTTCCACTAACTTGGTAAAACAATTTTCCACAATTTCTGGAATCTTTATTTTAAAAAATAAAAAAATCACAGATGATTATTCAAGTTTGCAAAATGTACGTCTTTGATCTTGTTAATCATCATATACTCTTGAATATAATTTAAGAACCCTAAAAATTTAGGTACACTTATACAATGAAATTGCCTGTCTATACATACATTTTTTTTAATTTACAGATGAACAATTCAATTTCGTATCATCCAAGATGGCAAGACTATCGCTATATCTGACAGCGTTCATTATTATTTCAATGTACGCAGGCTGTTTCACAAGTTTTGCTACAGTTTCAATACCACACATTCCATTTAGAAATGCGCGTGGATTTCTAGCGGACAAAACATATCAGTTGATTATTGTAAAAAACACTGACTCATTAACGTTTTTCTCGGTAATTTTGTAAAGTTTTAATTGAATATATCAACTACATTGTACTTAAAAACTTTATCCAATGATATTTTATTAGAGCTCAAAGGACAATATAAATGACGAACTGAGACAGTTTTTGAAAGATGAGAATAGTCTACCTACAACCCTCCAAGAGGCTATACAGCAGGTAATGTAAAATATTTAACTTACGTTGATAATTTTTAAAGATACTTAACAATGCATCACCTTTCTCAATAGCATTTAAAAATTATTTTTAACACTTTTATTTGTAATGGTGGTAAGACTATTTGTCAAAAGATATTTTTTTTTTTATATTCTACCGTAGACAAAAGTTTTGGCACCCAAAGAATTTGTGTAAATGTCATTAAGAATTATCTTTAACATTTCATTAAAAAAATAGTAATACAAAGATATTATTAAACGTTATAATGTAATTTTTTATTTTTGGAGACGGTTATACAAATTATTCGTATAGATCTATGTTTGTGTGTCCGTGCGTTGTGTGCAATAAATACGGTTCTATACTAGTACACTTTAAACTAGAGCAATTCTAGAAAATTTTTGAAAGATGTACAAATTTAATAAATTAAAATAGAATACTTTTTAGCGTGTTAATCTTAGAAACTTTTTTTAATTGTAGGTATGCAAGGAAAGGGTAGTTCTCTATAACATTGGTTATTCATGGAGTCAAGTAACTTTCAAAAAACCTTGCGAAATCTTAGCTATTCCACTAGGTAACTTTAGAAAAAAAGGTATAGTTTTGAACAAAGGAGATCCACTTCTTCAATTTTTAAATCATCAGTAAGTATTTTCATATAAAAATTTATGATAGACAATTTTAACAATACAAATTTTTTTCAGCATTCAAAAGTATAGAGAGAATGGAATCATTTCTCGAAAAAAAAACGAAAATCGGGCCAAATTCGGTATTAAAAAAGAAGTTTCATTTACATCATTAGGTCTTTCTGAAGTCACTCCACTGTTTGTGTTTTTATTAAGTGGATTTTCCCTAAGTCTAATCATATTTTTGTATGAGAAATGTCACAGACAGATCGTAAAGTATTTTGTAAAAAAATCATGTAGAAGAATCAAGAAACTTAAAAAACCGAAGAAAAACAACCGTTTGTATAATGATGGAAAGCCTTTTTCAATTTATTCTCAGTACAGAGAGCCACAGCCACGCCCTTTGTGGCCTTATACCCCATAAGAAGATTGTAGTGGTACAGTAAACAACAAAAATAAATTTTTAAATGATATACTTTTAATAAGAGTTACCTCATAAGCTGTTAGTTTACCATACACGAATAAAATTGAAAAAGTAATCATGAGTAGAAAAGAGTAGTTTTTGTATCATGTGCGCAAAGAAAAGATATCTCCCTCAGAAGCCGAGATTTATGTATATTAGTTATTAACTTGCAAAACTCGTTTTTCTGCTTAATTATGCCATAGATTTAACGCTCATGGTAAGAAAATTACTCCTAAATATAGATTTTCTACTGACCTGTACCAACTACATACATATTTCTCCACGACATTTTGCAATAATTCTAGGTTAATAAATTTAAAATATATTGGAGCTAGACTCACTGAAATTTTAATTGATAATTTTAATCGTAATTGATTTCATTGTCCTTGTTTTTTAAGCGATACCAGTAGAACTTAATAGTATTTATTGATTTACAGTTTACAATTACAGATGAGCCACTATGTTCAAGACTTTCTTTAAAAACTGTGTATATATGTATACTACTTACACAACATATACATATCAATGTGTCACTCAAACTTATGAAGCTCTCCACACGAACCTATATATTTGACCGGAAATGTTTCTGATTTTATTGTACGGAGAACTGGAAGTTGGGCCTCCTAAAATATCAAGTGATTTATTTGTAGTAATCAAAGGAGTGCTTGGTTCTTGACGAATTTAAAAAAAAAAAAAAGAAACATCATCTTAAAATGCAGGGCTGTAATCTAAAACTTCAAATAGAATAGCTATATTTAATGATTATTATGTCATTTGGATTCAAACTGATCAGACATTGAGGGTGATTCCACCGTCAGATGGCAAAAATGTGCCAGGTGGCTTCTGCAAGGCACCTTACGGAGGGTCAAGGCACAGTGTGTCAGATGAGCCACTATGTTCAAGACTTTCTTTAGAAACTGTGTATATATGTATATTACTCACACAACATATACATATCGATGTGTCACTCAAACTTATGAAGCTCACAGACGTGAGATTCCGAGCCAGTGATTGGCTGATTAGGATTGTGTGTGTGTTGGTCCTGAGTACAGCAAACAGAAGAGCCAATCAAAAGAAGCTCCTGCATCTGACACACTGTGCCCTGACCCTCTGTGAAGTGCCTATAAGTGCTTATAGAAACATTTCAAAATTATTCATAATTCACATAATTACTTGACTTATGAAGGTTAAATAAAAAATGTAAAGATTCAATTATTTTGAAAAATAATTATTGTTCGTATATTTTTTATTCTACAATACAAGATCTGCAGTTAAAAATTCGCAAAGTCCTATATTTTTTCATTAAATGTTAATTATGAGTTAAATGTTAAATAAAAGTAAGTGTTTATAATACTTTTAGTGTTATGCAGTAAATGAATTTGTAATTTTCATAAAAGTGTTAAAATAAATATTATAAGAGTTCATTAGTTTGAATTTTTTTTATTTATCCTCTATATTCTTTTTTTTTACTTTAGTTATTTACCAAAGAACATGGTGAAAAAGTAGGAAGGTAAATAATTTATTTTTTTTTAAATACGAAGACAGAAAGTTCAATTAGAATTCGATGGAAAAATTACAGAAAATAATGTTCAATTGTTACAAGCACATGCTAATAAGATTAAAATTTTAACTCCCTTGTGAGTAGTGTTTAGCCGTCATATAAAATGTTTGCTCATTAAAAATGTATTGGTCAAGAAATTCTTAGTTGTACACTGTATACATGTTAATATACTATTTATTGCATTAAAAAATTGTTGTGTTAAAAGAAAAACCGTCATCTTTGTATTTTTTAATTATGCTTTTGTTTTTCTAAATTTTATTTTAAATTTTTCATTGTGTAGTATAATATCTCTGTTTCACTAAATTGGATCGTATTTTAAATAATATATTTAAAAAAGTATTTTTTGTCAGGTACTTCGTATTAAAAATAAAAATTTTTAATTCTTAGAAAAATTAACTTATAACATCAATGATCTTAGCTTACTTCAACCTTAACAAAATACTTTTTATTGTTTGGCGGATGTTATTTAAAGGAGTTATAGTGCAGAAAAATAAGTAACAAACTGGACAGTTTTTGTCACTGTCAATTATGAGGAAAAAAGAGGTGGCTGAAAAAAAACTAAAATAATTCTTCAATAGTTACTATTCTAATTTTCTTTAATAATATTTTTTATAGGCATTTAAATCTTGCATATAAATATTTTTTCTAAAACTGTTGTTTGGCATAACATTTTAGCCTTGTCAAATAACTTAAAATCTGTGAAACCATTTGTAACAACAAAATCAAGAGAAAATTTTGTTATAAATTATCCTACGGTACCTACTAGATTACAAAAATTTTTTTAGTAGACTTTCCAACTATAAGTATCTCGATTGAGTGTAGGATAAAAAAAATAGCACTTGATTTTATTATAAAGAAAATCGACAACTGTATAAATGTAATACTCAACTTATTTTATGAAGTGTTCGAATTTTAATTTTATTTTCTGTATTAATATGATAAAAACTATGAGATCTCAAAGTTATTTTAGTTGACTATTTGTGAATAAAATAAATTAGACAGTATAATGACATTATTCATTACATCTCTTTTTTATATTATCTTTTAGTTACTGTAACCATAAATCGACATTTATAAGGTTGATCACAGTCTATTTATGAATAGCTGGAGCATATAAATACAAGACATTGTCCGAGTCAAGCCACGCCTCAGCCTTATCCGAATCATTCTTATCTGGAATCTTACATATTAAGGTGATTTCTCGGGAAGCGTTTTCGTCCTCACCTTCTTTAACTATCTTTATGCCCGTAACTAAAACGAATTTACCACTGACCTGAAAATTAAACATACTTTTCTCACCAACATATTTTATTATCATAAAATAATTTTCATGCGTGTAAATAAAATAGTATTATGAAACATCCAACGGGTTTAATATTTCATTTATACCTATTGGCTCATAAAATTTCTTGACGAAGTATAGCATAAGACTAGTCAGCACATACTTTTTTAATTTTAGTCAAGCATTTAACACGAGTAAAATTTAATACTTAAAAAGTAAAACCAGACAATGACTTAGACAAAGAATTTCTGTACTTACGTTGACGTTAAGCGTATTCGGAACAAATGTAGTAGAATCTATTCCCTGTAGATGGGTGCCCTGCAAATACGCCACTTTATTGAATTTTCGAGTAATGTTAAGAAATCGAGATATTCGTCTTTAATTGATCGTTTCCTCACCTCATCATTATCGGCGGCTGAGATACGAGGATCATCCTTAGATATCGGCTCAATCTCCAACTGCCTCGTCTCTTGGGAAGTGTTGCTGGGAGATGTAATCTCGTGACCCGCTAACATTGTTGAATTGGGATTTTCAATATCTGATGGTATATTTAGACCCGGGTCGTCGTCATATGATTCCAGTGTTTCGTCAGACATTTTGATAAAAATACTATTGTGACGTGGCTTTTTCGATTGACAAAAAAATAAAGGCACGAATTGCGGTTAAAGTAACTTTATTGTAACCTCTTGAGACAAGTAGGGCGTGTCTCTAACGGCTCTAGATAATATACCCGACTTACCAAAGATTAGTAAGACTCGACTAACTTCGCTTTTCTTCTCTATTTTACTAGCTTCTCTCGTCTATTCCCCCACCTTTGAAAATTTAGGCCGAAAAAAGCGCACAGGTATTGCAATAAGAGTTGGGGTACAGATGAGGCAAATAAACAATACTTGCCGCCAATCTCACAAAAGTTGAAGAACTTGACAAATAGTAAAGATACACAGTGAGTATGCGATGTCGTCTTGCCATTAAGAGTTATATCGGTAGAAAAAAATTTACATTAGTGACATAGTTGACAAATGAAATAAAATAAAAATAATTTTAATGAATAAAATTTGTCTATTTTTATTATTTAAAAGCGGTTATGAATAGTACCAACAAACTAGGATTATATTGATTATAGAAGTCAGTAAGAATGAGATCAATTGTTACTTCGTCGGAAATTACTTCCTATCACAATATGGTCCACAATCTTTAAAGATTAAGTCAACTTGCTGTCAGATCTTACACGAATAAATTCTCACGGTTACAGTTTTGATCGTTTTATTATGAAGAGAAACTGTTTTGACCTTCAATGCTAAATCATTTTTTTTTCTCCTCAAATCGACGCTTCTATCAAGCACAACGAATTTGCTATAAAGTAAAAAACGATTATGCTTTATTATGTGTTTGCACATCAGTTTAAAAAAAAGGTAAAATCCAATAAAACAAATCGATGTATAAAATGTCGATGTAATTAGCATGTAATATTAATTATTTCACTTGAAAACGGATTAAATATACTTCTTCTTTAAACGAAATCCTAACTTTAAGCCTGTGGTCAACATCATACTTTAATTTTTTTTGGTTTTTCCTTAACACTACATTGACATCAAGTATAAAAAAAGTACACACACCAACGAATAGCTGATTTGTGATTTTATTCAAACACCCAAAAAAAGCGTTCGATCAATACCATGATGTACTTACAAATGGGTCAGCGATTGATCCAGTAATCAGATCATAGGAAAAATAAATGTCGAACAAAAGCAGGTGCAGGACCTACACAAAGAATTGTAAATATATTATGAGCAGAGCTGCGTAGAAGAAGGTGGTCAAATTAAATTGTCATCGACATTAACGCGTCAGTACTGACACGCGATATTTAAGAGAATAAGCTTCTCTTCCTCTGCTCAATTCTATATATATAGGGTCGCTTTTTGGTTTTATGCTGGAAAGTACAGATAAGATATTGAAAAGTGGTTAAAACTTTGGACGTTAAAAAAGGAAACGTTTCCAAAAGCGTAGCGTGCGTTCTAATTATTTATGTTTTTAACCGCAAGAGAAGAAAGTAGGTGCTTCGAGGGACGGTCCTGTATGTATTTATACCATTCGTTAATGTATCTACAGATGAGGATGTGTTGGCACATTTTCTTAATTTTACTTGTACTTAAAGGTCGGAGCTTTAAAAAATTTTTCTATGTAGAAGTTAATGTAAAAAGGATCATTAATGTTCAAATTGACATATATATGCGCTTTGCAGACAACAATTTTAGCTAACCGACAAGTGAAATCGCATACGGTATAGGTAAAGCGTGTGCAACTCTTGTTTTAACCCTCAATTATATGTATATGTATAAATTTTACAACCATTTTTGAGAACTGTTTTCAAAGTGTAAAAGTCTCAAGTTTCTACAACTTATGACATTTCATGAATACCGGCCTTCTAAAAAATAAAAAATACTCCTTTAATTGTACAACCTTATTTTAAGATACATTTACCTTGATGGTAGTTATTTTAAGTCTTATAGCTTTACATAAAAATAATACATTATTATGTATTCATAGAAAGAAAGGCAGAAGATCTTAATAAATTGCTTTTGACCTTTTTGCTTTGTATGAAAATACTTTTCACATATTTAAATCAGATATAAGCCAAAAAATTATATATTATTATTCAGCAGATGTCCCACTGATAATGAAGCAAATTATACAACAACGAAGGCCAATGACTTTCAGCCTTTTTTCTGGCATTACCAATTACCTGCTTTTTTTATAAAAAAAAAAACTTTAGTTATAATAAGTAACATAAAGTTCAAGCACCCATTTAAGTACAGACAGTACTTATTAAATTATAGAACATTTTTTAGTGGTGCAAAAATTTTATGATAGCACTGCTATTAAAATTTAAAAAAAATTACAAGGAAACACATTCATGATTTATATCTTATATAATAAAACTATTGAGCATATTAATATCCACAGCAGTTATTGAACACCGAATGTCTAAATTGCATAAAAAACAGGGAAATCATTTCATGTTAGAAGTTTGATCCATTCTTAAATTCTACTTCTACTAGTAAATCTATCATATTATAAAGCGCCAAAAATCTATGATGTATAGTTTATAGAAAAAAAATTTTTATTTAAGAAGAATCCAATTGAATACCGTATACTGGTACAAAACATCAAGTTCTAATTACATGCACACATATTTGGATTTGGTACGCTAATGATACATCGATTTTTTTTAAATGAGAAACATGAACAAATTGACGTACAGCTAATTAACTGATGTAAATGAATGAGAAAATTATTTAATAAACAGCTACAGTTGCTGACTAATTTTTTACGTTACTAAAAAACTTTAACAGTTAAATATTTCGAAAAATGATAATATTCATTAAAGAAATGTTACTTGTTACATACAGTGTATCTCCAATTGAAAGTAGCTTGAAGCCTATATGGTGCATTACTTTGAAATTCTGTCATGTATTGGTTTCTTTGCCACTTGTCCTACGACGATTGGCTTCTGTTTTGTTTGTTTTGAGAAATACAAATAAAACAAGGAGAAGTTGGGAAGGGGTTGACTGTATGTCGATGGGTGTGACTTTTCTCTCACTTAACGGCCAGAAAGTTTTGGTATAGTGGGAAAAGGAATCCCAAACCCTTTTAAGCCGTGGCGTAGCCAGGATGACCAGATCTGATAACTAACAGCCAAATTGGCGATTTTTGACCAACCATCGCGTAAAATTTTTTTATATTTTGCACTTAGATATTTTTTGGTAACTTTACCTAAAGCTCCCCAGTATAAACTCAGCGTCAAGCAAATACATGTACTTTTTATTGTATAAAATATTGAAGGCCAAGCGCCCACTTAATAATTACGATTGAACATTTCTGAAGTTCGTTTTTAGCTGTAGCTGTAGGATAGGCGAATCCTGTGGTTCTGAAACTTGGCTCAAGGAATCGAGAAAGTAAAATCAGTGCTTCATGTGCCTAGTACCTCAGGGTGGTTCTCAAACGAATCCAATATTTTATTTATGTCTATATAAATTTTTATTTTGTGGTTGGTTGATTGACGATTCTTTTATTTTTTTTTATTGTTTATTTTAAAATAAACCTCTTATTTATTTAAAATTTGTTCTGCACTTTTTTCTATTGTATCTTGTTACCTAATGCAGAGACAAAAAAATTGTTCCAAGAATAAGTGAAAAACATTTTATGCATTAGTTATTTATGCTAATAAAAATTGTGTGGCAAGTTGTTATAAAAAAAAAAGCTTGATTTTTCGTAGAACAAAGACCAAGTTACTGTATGTATTGAATATCGAAAAGATTTGAAGATAACAAAAAAAATAGGAAACAGTTAACTATTTTTTTTTTAGGCATTTTACACTTACGGGTTTTTAGTAGCTAACATTTTTATTTTCTAATACTAAACGTATATGATGTTGAAAACAAATGTTACACTGTATTTTTAAAAATAATACAGACACAAAAGGTAGTACAATTTACCTCATACACCGTATCACATGCGTTATACGTATATTTTTTGCTTAACTTTTATGCTATTCATCTTGCAAAAAGTGCACTTTCCTTAAAATAAAATTTTTTTAACTCATTTCCGACCAATTGTATTTTTTTCATTTTTATTGATATAAAAATGTCATACATTTTTTTTCAATGAAACAATTTTTTTTTTTACAATACGAAATAAATATTTTCCAAACCAAAAAAGGGGGGCTTATTCAACGAGAATAAAGTTTATTGCAAAGTTTTTTGATAAATATATTTTAATACTATATAATGTCCATAACTTGCATCATATTGCTGATGATGTCAAAAATATGAAGTGTTTGTTAAATGAATTTTGAGCTTTTGATTTTGAAAGCACTCTAGGAGTAACAGAAGAGCAGATTGCCAGTGGATACAAGTCTCTCGTTCAGCTATGCAAAAAAATTGAAGAGAAACGCTTAATAAACAATAAAAAAAAAAAAAAGAAATACAATCCAATTACAAAATCCAGTAAAAACCATAAACAAATTTATTTGAAAAAAGTTAATTACATGGGATGTGACATTTCGATTCAAGAACCAAACAATGTTGTGTTGACAAAAGACTCTGTAAAGT
Source organism: Copidosoma floridanum (assembly GCF_036245765.1). Classification (NCBI taxonomy): domain Eukaryota; kingdom Metazoa; phylum Arthropoda; class Insecta; order Hymenoptera; family Encyrtidae; genus Copidosoma; species Copidosoma floridanum. The sequence continues at coordinate 84,769 of NW_028321915.1, read as the reverse complement.
GATAAAAATTAAACGAATGGGTATGAATCCAACCAGTGCTCTTGGCGATTTTAAAGTAACTGGAGAGCAGTCACTTATTCTTGGACCTGACTTTACGTACCCGAGCGATTAAACACTTATAAATATGTAGAAAGTCAAAAAAGATTGTGAAAAGAAAGTGGAAAATTTCAACACGAATAATATACAATCGAAACTAATTTTATTTAAAATTTTTGAGCTTTTGGAAGATGATAGTACATTGTTCATCGTTCCACTGCTACATTAATGTTAAAAATATATATAGGCTGTACATAGGAAAGTGTATTTTACAATGACGAAAGCGTATGATTATAACATTGACAGTGCTTACTGTGTGTGCATCATTACACGTGCATACGGAAGCAATTGGCAAACTAAGTGAATTAATTGTTATTATTTGCATAAACAGTTAAAGGTGTTAGTAACTACGTGAGACAACTGTTAACCTAAACAATTATTGTGTTAGTGTCGATGTATATACGTAATTCGAAATTCTTAGAGGTTATAATAAAGTAAACACTGCAGTTTGTTTCACCGACTACTTTTAATCTTTATCAGTATCAAATTTGTACTCTGTAGAGGTAAAAAACTAAATTTTTTTTCTTATTACTATGATGACCTTTTGTACATGATGAGTTTCATTACAGATGAACAGTAAATTTTACATAGTAAAAATTGATAGCAGCGCAAAAGAAATTTCTGAGCCTTTCATTGTACATGTCACTTTTATTGGTGTTGATAACGTAACAGGCCAAAGATACAACATTTTATATGCCTCTTCCATGGACAGACGATAATATTCAAGTCATATCCAACTTTGTAAGCAGTAGTGCAATTCCACCGCCTACTTTGTCTTACTTATAAAATTTTCAAAATGTATATATATATTTTAGATACGTACGAAGAAGCATTGAAACATCTGAGCTCTATGACATTCATACCCAAGAAACCTCGATCTTTGTTAACTATATCTCAAACAACGTGCTCAGAAGCAGGGAAAAGTATATCTTTAAAATCAAATGCTTCATCGTCAAAAGTCATTGACAAAACTTCGACGTATAACATGTACATCTTATTTTGTGTTCAAAGCCTTTCAGAGGCAATAAAGACTGGTACTGCAAGTCTTGCTGAAAATGTTGAGGAACAATCAAAAGGTTTTAATGTATAATCATCTGTATGTATAAATATTCTTTACACGCATTCGTGTAGTAACCATTGCGTACGCAATTATTTTTCACAAATCCACTATGAAAATATATACGAAATATATCTTGAATTATCAAACCTATCCTTATGTTGTAAATTCATAAATAAAGTATAGATGATAAAGATGAATAAAGTAAAGTTAATAACAGTATAGATAATAATAGATAAATAAAGTATAAATAGACATAATTTTATTATTAATTGATTTCTCGCTTGGGCGTTGGTGAAACATTTCGAATTGAAATGTATATTAATAAGTAAAAACTTAAAAGTTGGCTTTGTTTCACAATGTTTTATTATTCGCAGACAGCTGTTTTGGCAGTTGCGCCATTGTCAGATGCTCGACATACACTGAATGGTCTATGTACATCAGTTCGCTAAGGTCAAGTACAAGTATTACAAATGTAGTTGTCGCTCAAAGGTATGATATGTATGCGTCTGTGTTTGAGTGCCTTATGAGATACGATGTATTACATTTTCTATTATTGGAGATAGAGTAAAATTAATTTGATCGTTCGTTATGGATTTATTGTGTTTTTTTGCTAATTCTATTTCTATTGTCTCAAACAGATTCAATTTAAAACTTTTAGGTAAACTGTGTAGTAACTTTATATTATTTTCATCTAGGAAATGCGCATTAGAATTACAGTGTTCACTAAAACCCGTCGTATTGCGATCTTCATAAAGAGACTTTTTGTGCTCCTTTATACGTTTGGAAAGGGCACGTCCTGTCTGTCCAATATATATGGCATCGCATTCGGAACAATTAATCTGATAAACTCCACATTTCTGTAAAATACCAACTTTTTCCTTATTATTACATAAAATGGATGTCAAGTTACGTTTATTGACCATAATTGTATTTACATTTTGTTTTTTTTAAAAATTACTTATTTTATCGGATACTATGGGAACATAATTCAACATATTAAATTTTTCGGTTTGTTTTGCGACTGCGTAAAAATATTTTGAAATAAGTCTATTTTTTATTTTAAAAATTAGATTATCTATGAGGTTTTTATTGTAACCATTATTAATTGCTAAACATTTTAATGGATTGATTTCCTTTTCGTAATAAGATTTTGTTAACGGTACTGTTAATAATCTATATACAAAAGAGTAAAATGCACTCATTTTTATATTGATGGACTGCTTTGAATCGTACGGTACTAACGTATCTGTGAAAGTTGGTTTTCTATAAATTTCATACAACAACTCACCGTCTTTTCGTGTTATTTTTAGATCCAGAAAATTTAAACTATTGTCATGTTCAGCTTCTGCTGTAAATTTTATACCCGGTACTAAATCATTTATGTAGCTGAGAAAACTGGTCATTGTCCTCTCTGTACCCTTCCAGATGCAAAACACATCATCGACATACCTCGACCAGTGTAAAACATTACTGGTGAGGAGGGAGGTCGAATCGAATATAAGGTCCTCTACGTATGACATGAATATCTCACTGAGAAGGGGGGTGAGGGGAGAGCCCATTGGAAGACCGTTAAGTTGTAAATAATATTTATTACTGAACTTGAAGTAGCTTTGTTCTAAACAAATGGATATTAATTTTAAAATTTCTTGTTTTGAATCAACACCAGGAAGGGCTATTGTCAACCAGATATTTAATAATATTCTTTAGATGGTCTGTAGGGATGGAGGGAAATAGATTAACAACATCGAATGAAAGCAATCGTGCATAACATGGAATTTTGAGATCTCTAAGTTTATCTATTAGTTGACTTGTTTTTTTAATGCTATGTTTTGGCTTAAAGTTGAGTAAGGAAGGGAGTATTTTATTAAGTTCTTTTGCGAGTAAGTAGGTTGGTGCATTAGTATAAGATACTATTGGTCTCATTGGTATGCCCTCCTTGTGTATTTTAGGTAAGCTGTATAGTACCGGCACCGAAGAATTCATAACAGTTAACATGTGCAAATTACAATCATAGAGTATGTTTGTACAAATTTTTAAAAACTGACTTAGTCTCCCTTTAAAAATTTGCTGTAGGATCAGAATTCAAAATTTTAAAATTATTGTTATTTATTAAAAGTTCTGTCTTTTCAATATAGTCATACTTATTCAAAATGGTAACAGTGTTTCCTTTGTCAGCTTTACATAAAATTAAATCATTATTTTTAAGTTTTTTCTTTAAAGAAATAATACTTTTGAATTCTGAGCTATTGTTAGTTGAAAATTGTTTTTTGTTTTTATTTATTACATCAACGCATTTGTATCTAAAAAGTTGTAGTTCGTTTTTATCTATACCTTTTGATGCTATTTCTGCGTATACAGAAAGTTCGATGAAATCTTTGAAGTTTTTAATGTTAGGACAGTACTTTAAACCTTTATTCAAAATGTTTTTTTCATTTTGTGTGAACGTAACTTCGGATAAGTTCTTGACTCTCGGATAAAAAGAAAAAGAAAAATCAAACTTTGTACTGGATTCCACGGTGGCCGATGACGTAGTCTGTTGTTGTTTATTAACCTTCGTATGTGTGGCAAGTGGTGAATTATTTGCTCTCTGTTGTATTTTGCTGTTCTCCTTCTGTATGAGCCCATCAAGTTTCTTAGTATGTGTTTGGCGGTGTGTGTGTTAAATTTCTCGAACATTATTTCTCGTCTCTTCGTCTAAAATATCAAATTCTACGTTATGGCAGCGTCTAAGTAGTTCGCTGTGTATTAACTTTAAGTGGTGTGACAAATTGCTCCTGATTCTGTACCACTTTTTTAATTCCACATTTAGCCAAAAAGTGTATGCTTTGTCAATCACTGCGGTTGATTCTGTTGATTTATGTCGGCAAATTATCTTTATATATGTGGGGGTACCAAATGTAGTTGTAAACATCTTTTATTAAAATAAAGATGGTTGTTACACTTGTAAAACTTTACTAGACACTTTCTATAAAAGATTGCGAGATATGCTTTGCTAGCATTTAAAAGATTATTAATTGATTTTTTGCTTTTGCGTTGGTGAAACATTTCGAATCAAAATGTATATTAATAAGTTAATAAGCATATATATTGGACAGACAGGACGTGCCCTTTCCGAACGTATATAGGAGCACAAAAAGTCTATTTATAATGATCGCAATACGACGGGTTTTAGTGAACATTGTAATTCTATTGCGCATTTCCTAGATGAAAATAATATAAAGTTACTACACAGTTTACCTAAAAGTTTTAAATTGAATCTGTTTGAGACAATAGAAATAGAATTAGCAAAAAAACATACTAAATCCATAACGAACGATCAAATTAATTTTACTCTATCTCCAATAATAGAAAATGTAATACATAGTATCTCATAAGGTACTCATACACAGGCGCATACATATCATACCGTTGAGCGACAACTACATTTGTAATACTTGTACTTGACTTTAGCGAACTGATGTACATAGACAATTCAGTGTATGTCGAGCATCTGACAATGGCGTGACTGCCGAAACAGCTGTCTGCGAATAATAAAACATTGTGAAACAAAGTCAACTTTTAAGTTTTTACTTATTAATATACATTTTGACATAATTTTATCATCATAAGTTCGTTTAGCATTAATCAACATGTCTATAAAACTATTCCTCCTAAAATTTAAATGAGCATTATTACCATCAAATATTTAAATAAAATTAAAGTATCCTTGTCATAAATAAACTAAAATAAATATTACAAATTAAAAAAATTTTTTAAATTAAAATATGAGAGTTCTTTTAATAATCTTTTTTAAAAACTACAGTTATTCTGAACTGCTAAACTGACCCGTTTTTTCTGTTGTCGAGTCAGAAATTCCAGCCTACTTACAACTGAAAAGGCCGTCCTTATTGTAAGAAGGAAAGTGCGCTGAGTCTGAAGGACAATTACAGTTTTTTATGGTTATGGTTAAAAAATGGTATTTTTTTGCAGTAATTATAAAAACCATTTATGATTTACCATAGAAACATTTTTTTTGGAATGAAACACTCAAATTTATACTGGTTTATTTAGGTCAATAGTTTTCCTTTAATTTCTCAATCTGACTCCAACTGCCCTTAAACCTTTTTTTTTGTTGTGTGGCTGAAAGATACAAACAGATTAGTTTTAAAATAAGGGTTAAGTTCAACTTACATTAACAATTGACGTGATATTCTCCGTTTCTCCATAATACGGTCTACTAAAATACACGTGCGATTTCACGTATTTGGTAGCTAAAGTTGTTGTCTAAAAATCGCATGTAATATATACATCGATTCGATATTACCTATCTGCAATAACTTTAACATTTCGAAACTTTTTCTAAGCTCCAATCTGTATATTAAAAAAAGTTCCATTTTAAATTCTTCCGTAAACAAAGTACTTGATACAACGTTACCATCCTAACGCACCCATCCTCTTGGCATATATACTTAAAACAGCCCACACTTTTAGAAAAGTTTTTCTGAGCTTTCTCCTTCTGACGTCTAAAATTTACCATAAGTAGCACTATCCGTCATAAATCAAAGAAGCGAGACTATATGGAGTTGAGCCCAAAAAGCGTGACAGTACCAATGCGTGCAATGTGCAAGACAATTGAATTTTACTACTGTACTACGCAGCTCTACTTATAATTTATTTACAATTGTTCCTTCATGCCCTGCCCGTGTTTTTGTTTTACGTTTATTTTTCCTACCATCTGTTTTTGAAATCAAGCGCTGACCCTTTTGTACGTAAATCGTGTTATTGAACGAATACTCTTTTTTGGGTGTTTGTATAAAATTACAAGCCATTTATTTGTTGGTGCGGAGGATTTTTTATGTTTCGAGCCTATGTGGTAGTTTTGTGAACACGTGGCTACTTCTCTGGCAAGAAAAAACCAAAAAAATCAAAGAAAGATATTGACAGCTATCTAAATATAAGCAATAAAACACTAATAAATTTTGTGCAGCGTGTACTAAATAAAGTTGAAGGAAATATTATTTTTAACTCTTTTGAAATTTGAATTTATTTTTATGCATGTATCACTGCTGTAATTATATTTTTTACTGAACTACATCTAAATTACTAAACAACCATTTTTGTTTTCCATCGTACAAGATTTTTTTACTTTTTTTCTTAAGGAAGAATTTGTAGGTCTAGAAGATATAAGATTTAAATAATTTTAAAACTATGAGTTGTGCAAGTGCAAGTGATTCAAGTGGATCCTTATTATTTATTATAAAAAACTTTAACAAAGAATTCTATTGACTTTAGAATGAATGAATTTTTCACGTTTTTAGAGTCTTTTTTAGATCAACGAAAATTTTCACAATTTTTCTTTTTTACCTTATTTTCTTTATTAGTTCTCTGCGTCCAACAAAAAATACTCCATAAAATAAACCAACTAGGTGCCAGGGATTTAAAATATTAATACTTTGGTATGAAATCAATAATATATTGGGACATTTCCAACATGATGACTACCACCACCACACCGGGTTAGTCGAACGTTGAAGCCCATTGTTTCAACCAATCGAAATTCTACAAAGGGCAACGTAATTACTTGTAGCAAATACGAGCTACTTTTACTTCTACCCTTCGAATATCATGGCCTATTTTCTTAAACTCGCGACCATCACGCACCTTTTTTCCCCTCCGACCTCAAGTTTTGGATATTTTGTCCTCTTCTGTTATTATTTTCATGAGTATTCGAACTATGTATTGATTTTCTGACTTTTGTTTGTAAATAAGTTGACGAAGAACAGATATATTTGAATATGGTTTATAAAAAATGATCTTTTTTTTATCTCAGCGCCACAAATCACAGGCTAATAAACACACCTATGTATGCAATCTTTTTTTCTTGTTTTGCTTGCACCTCTCATCTTTTTTCTCTTATTCATTTATTAATTTTTTTTTAATGTTAAATCTTCTAAAAAATTGTATTATTGATTTATCAGTAAATAAACAGACCATCTAAATTGATTAAATAACTCTTGTTATCTTATTTCTTATAAACAAATTTATGAAGTTTAAATTACTGTAAAAAGGAAAATCATTCGGTCTCTTGACCTGCTGAGCGACCAAAATCACCCGTCCATAATACAACTGCCGAGGACATCGGTGTCGCGGCCTCTACCGTATTACGTGCAATAACATATATTCATGTAAATAGACTGCTTAGCTGCAGCCAAAATTGACGCCACTCCAATATCGAATATGTAATAGGTTAGAATAAAAATCGCTACCCATTAGATGTCCCAATACCATTAAATTTATAAGTATTAAGCTAATTGTATTGAGAAAAAAATATGTTAATTGAAAAAATATGATTATTTTGGGATCACTACCACCTGTAAGTATACTACAGTATATATACTATACTAGTCCAGTAAAAATCGTTTGCGGGTAAAAGTGGGTAATTCCTCACCAGCTGCTCTCCCATATAGGAGAACTATACTATCAGCGGGTACGCAGTAGCCAAGGGCTTTAATATATCATGTGCTAAGAGAGTCCTTTTTTGACGCGCTGATGAATGTATTATTCATGTGCTACCTACCATTCGTGTCAAGGGGGTCGGAGAGCTACGAGACTAAATTAATAATTAGAGTGTAGTTGTGTCCTTGATCACTACATACCTGGTTAGGTAGTCCGATAACTCATTGGCTTGACTTTTATAAAGTAGTTGATTGTCCTTTTAATGACTTTAAGAATCACATGAATTTTCGAGATTCTCTTAAATGGGGAAAGTATAAATTTCACCGAATAGTGTCTTAATTTTCTCAATTTGGCTGATCGCTTCTGATACAAGTCTGTTACAGAAATCTAGAACGTCTTTTAGTAAAAAAAGATACTGCATCGGGTAAAACTTAAAACTCCTGAGACTTCTGCAAGACTAGCACAGTTACGTTAACGAAAATGAATTTATTTAAGTTTTTTTTGTTTTTTTTTTTTTTTGTATTTATAATGATTTTTTTAATTTAACTACATTTAGATGAGTGTACGATACCCGAGAACATAATTTTAAATAAAATCTGCCTACGTCTGACCAAACTCGGACTCGTACTACTTGAAATTGGATGACTCGCAGTTTCCTGATTCCAGACAAATGGCGAGCTTACTTCATACCTCATGCCTAGGAAGGATCCCTGCAGTGTTACCTTTGAGTTTGTACTTTGCTAGTGATTAAGGAGAAACTTTTTGAGACAAACTGACCGAGTCGCTATTTAATTAGGTGGCAATATTAATTTGAGAGTTAACAAGTATTATTTATCGAAACTCGATAGTATTGATATACATTGTATTTATCTCCTAGGGTTTGAATTTGAGTTGAAAATTATCGGATTAAGTTGTCTACTATTTTTAATACAAACTTTTCTTTCGCAGCGTAAGTACTACAATATCACAAACAACATCAAATCAGATTCTTTAACGCGTGGGTATATCTGCAACTGTTTACAAATTGCTCTTTTTTCATAAACCATCTTCGAAAATATCTGTTCTTCGTCAACTTATTTACAAACGAAAACCACAAAATCAATACATAACTTGAATACTCATGGAAATAGTAACAGAATAGGACAAAATATCCCAAACTTGCGGTCGCAGGGGAAAAAAGGCGCTTGATGGTCGCGAGTTTAAGAAGATTGGCCGCAATGTTTAAAGGGTAGGAGTGAAAGTAGCTCGGAATTTCTGTAAGAAGATACGTGGCCCTACCTAGGATTCTGATTAGTTAAAACAATGGGCTCCAAAAGTCGATTAACCCGGTGTGGTGGTGGTAGTCCTGATGTTGGAAATGGCTCAATATATTATTTATTTTATACTAAGGTATTATTATTTCAAATCCCTGTCAGCTGCGTTAATTTATTTTCTGGAATATTTTTCGTTCTACGCCGAGAAATAATAAAGAACATAAGGTAGAAAAGAAAAAATACGATGATTTTCTTTGGTTTTAGAGAGATACTTAAAAAAGTAAAAAATCGCTTATCGTAGAATCGGTAGGATGCCTAATTGAAATTTTTCATAATGAATAGCGAGGATCCACTTGAATCACTTGAACTCACGTAAATTATTATTTTAAAATTATTTAAATCTTATTCCTTTCAAACCTAAAATTCATGTTTGGTTCGTAGTATTATTGTTTTTATCTGAAGAAAAAAAAAAGTAAAAAATCTTTTACCATAAAAAACAAAAGTGTTGTAAAAAAATTGTTGTTTAGTAATTAGGATGTAATGCAGTTGAAAATAGAACTACAGTAGTGATAAATGCATAAAAATTACTTTAAATTTAAAGAAAAAACAAAAAATAATATTCCCTTTAACTTTTTAGTATATGCTGCACAAAATGATTAGGTATATTATTGCTTATTTTGAGCTTGTGGTCAATATCACACTTCAATTTGAGTTTCTTTTTACTAGAAAAACGGCCACAGTAACATCAAATCGCCACACTGTCTTTAAATATAAAAAAGAACACACGCAAATGACTGGTTGGCTTGTAATTTTGTACAAACACCCAAAAATAAGCATTCGATCAATAACACGATGTACTTACAAATGGGTCAGTGCTTGATTTCAAAAACATATCATAGGAAAAGTAAATGTGGAACAAAAGCAGGTGCAGGACATATACAGACAATGATATATATATTATGAGCAGAGCTGCGTAGTAGAAGGTGGTAAAATTGAATTGTCATCCACATTAACGCGTCAGTACCGACACGCGATACTTGAGGAAATAAACTATTCTTCTTCGGCTCAATTCTATATATAGTGTCACTGCTTTGTTTTATGCTAAAAAGTACAGATGAGATATTGAAAATTTGAAAATTTTGGACGTTAAAAGGAGAAACGTTTGCAAAAGCGTAGCGGCCGTTAACGTTATCTATGTTCTTAACTCCAAGAGAAGAAAGTAGGTGATTCGAGGGACAGTCCTGTATGTATTTATACCATTTGTTCATATATTTACAGATGAGCATGTCTTCGCACATTTTCTTAATTTTACTTAGAGGTTGGAGCTTAAAAAAAATTTGCAGCATATAAAATCGCACTCGGCGTATTTTAGTAAGGATATCATTGGCGATATGAATGATGCATCAAATATTAATGTCACTTTTGATTAAACACTTATTTTAAAATAATTTTGCTTATTTGTATACTTACAACCGATAGATGTAAATTTATGTAAAAAGTTCGTCATTACAGAGTATTAACTTTAAAAAATTAGCATCAAGAAATCTCACTTGAAGGTACAACCAAATACTATATTGTGTACTCTTAAACGTAAATCAATACGTGTATAATTATTAGTTTCCTGGTTACATATAAAAACCTTCTCTTTATTATAACCTCGATTATCACTAGATTGTATAGAAGGAGAAACTTTTCTAAATCAACCTCGTAAACTTTCAAATCATTAAATTAACGAAAAATGGTAGACAATTTTGATTTCATCTAAAGTATAAAAGTCTCAAGTCTCCACTGATTATGACGTTAAAAATGCTTATTGTTCTTTTAAGAAACAAAAAATTATTCTTCAATAGTACTACCTCAATTTAAAATGAATTTTCCTTAACGATAATCATTATAGCTTTACAGAACAAACAATACACAATTAATAAGCAAAAAGGCAGAAAATCTAAATAAATTGCTTTAGACCTTTTTGCTTTGTATAAAAATACTTTCCACATACTTAAATCAGATATTAGCCAAAAAATTATATATTATTACAATGAAGACTAATGACTTCTAGCCTTTTTTTTGCATTAAAAATTACCTGCCTTTTTTATAAAAAAAAAAACTTAAGTTATAATAAGTAACATAAAGTCAAAGCACCCATTCAAGTACAAACAGTACTTATTGAACTATAAAACGTGTTTTGGTTGTGCAAAAATTCTATGATAGCACTGTTATTATAATTAAAAAAAATTATAAAAAAATAAACCTATTATTCATATCTTATATAAAAAAACTATTGAGCATATTAATACCTACAGCAGAAATTGAAAACCAAATTTCTAAATTACACAAAAACAGGGAAATTATTTTATGTTAGAAGTTTTATTAATTCTCAAATTCTACTTTTATTAGTAAATCTATAATATTGTACAGCGTCAAAAATCTATGATGTACAGTTTATAGAAAAAAATTTTTTATTTGAGAAAAATCCAGTTTAATACCGTGTGATACTATAACACATCAAGTTCTAATTACATGCACTAATATTTGGATTTGGTATGCTAATGATACATCAAATTTTTTTAAAATCAAAAACATGAACAAATTGACGTAGTGCTAATTAACTGATGTAAATGAATTAGAAAATTATTCGATAAACAGCTACAGTTGCTGACTAATTTTTTACGTTACTAAAAAATTTTAATAAATAAATATTTCAAAAATGATAATATTTATTGCCGAAAAGATTCTTGTTATATATAGTGTATCTCCAATAGAAAATATCTTTATGCCTACGATGCATTGCTTTGAAATTCTGTCATGTAATAGTTTCTTTGCCACTTGTTCTACGGCGATTGGCTTCTGTTTTGTTTGTTTTAGGAAATAAAATAAAAAGAGGGGAAGTTAGGAAGGGGTTGACTATGTCAATGGGCGTTCCTTTTCTCCCACTTCATGGCCAGAAAATTTTCGTAGTGGGAAAGGGAATTCCAAGCCCTTCAAGGCACAGCCCCAACACGTCACTGTCTCGCAGTGCGTCAACTAGACAACACCTCAACCCCAAGTGATCACTGTGTACTACGTTTCCGATACAGTTTGTCAAAGAAGTTTAGTGCTCGAATAGATATTCGTTTGTGAAAAGTGTCCTGTAAAACTCGAGAAGTCACAACTTTCAGCATCCAAAAGGTGTCCATCCCAGCCGTGCCCAGCTTCATTTAAGGAGTTCCCGGAAGTCATTGTCTGCGTCACGAGAATCAAGTTAACAAGTAAGTGCATCTTTAAATTCTCTCTCTGGCAGAAATAGATGCGTCTCGATCTCATTGAATTTTTTTTTGTTTCCTTTTGAGTGATGTACTTTTTTCCTACAAACTAAGCAGAAAAATGCACCACATAAAACTAAAAGCTATCATTGATGTAGTATGAGAAAGTAAAAAATTTTTTTATCTTTATCGTTTCTTTGCTTCTTATTATCATTTCAAGTATGCCGTCTAAATAATGAAAATTTCACTTTTACTCTCTTCTTAGAAGTGCGTGCAAATAATATAATATTTGACGTAAGTTTTTACTATTAAAATGCAGTATTGGTAAAGAAAAGCTTAAATTTTGTTGTGCTAACACAATAAAAGCAATTCCTTACTCATTAAAGTAGTTAATTAAAAAAATTTTTTTGGTTTAACATAGTTTTTTTTTATTAATAAAACAAGTGCTAAACTTTTGCATAAACAGCTGTAATTTTATTTGAAGTAACTCATCAAGCACAACCAAGCTTTCCTTCGTTAAGAAATTCTATGAAACTAGGTAAACAAAACTCTCAAGATAAACACTTAGTTGATGTTTAAGACGTCAGAAAAAATGGTGGACGAAACAAACAATGGTTAAAAACCGTTTAAAAAGTACAAAAGTCAATAAAATTTAAACAATTTAGCTGTGCTTCGTTTTCGGATGTCTCTAACTACCAACTCACAATACTTATCAACATTTTAAATGTCATTTAAGTGATGTATTTTTTTAATACAAAAAAACCAGAGTTCTGCACCATATGTAACTGAAAGTTATTATTCAAGCTACACATAAAATTAAATATCTACTTTTGATGCCGTTATTTAAAAAAAAAAAAATTTTTTTTAATGGGACTTATCAAAAACATTATTTAAATTTTCTCCATCTTTACTATAAATATGTGTCAAAAAAAAATGTTTAAAATCAATTCTCACTACTAAAATGACAATGGAAATAATTTCTTACACATTAAAGTAGTTAATTAACAGAAAAATTTTTGTTAAACATAATTTCATTTTTACTATTAAAACTAGTGCTAAATTTTCGCAAAAAAAATACTAACTCAACTTGTTGTAAATCAACTAGCGTAATCAAGCTATCCTTCAACGTTAGATTATACAGAACTTGAATACTTTTTCGAAAGTTACGGAAACTGTAGAAAGCACTTCATCATTTTTTTGCACTCTAAAAATTGAATTTTCATCAATTTGATTTGGGTTTTCTACTTTTTCAATCTTTGATTTACTATAATAATAGAAATATAAAAGATAACATTTTACTTTAATCCTAAGTATAGAATATTATAAAAATTGGCTGTTTAAAAACCTAAAAATTCACTGCCTTATAAAAAACTAAATGAAGCTCTTTGTACAAACTAGAGTTTTCCATATCCAAAGTTAAAAGAAATTGTAGGCAGAAAAAAATAACAGAAATAATTGCTTAAAAGTTAAAAGATTAAATAAAATCCGTATGCGTACGACTAGCATTACACTGCATTTATCGACATTCTAAAAAAAGTAAAACTTATTTAATAATTTTTATTGTTCTTTTAAATAACTTCTAATGATATACTAAGGCAGAAACATGGTTTAAAGGGTAGAAGAGGCTAGGATTATTTTGAAATTAAGTATGTGAATAAATAAAATTGTTGATAAAGTTATGTGCCCCAACCTAAATTTTACGATCAAAGCATGTTCCTGCTTCCTCCAAATTTCTGAAACAAAATATACGTGCAGCTCCTGTACATGATTTTAATATTATTTAGATTTGAAAAAGGAATGTTCCTGAAATTTTTTGAAGTATAAAGTCTAATGACATAATTATTTTATTTTACAAAATGTTTATTGAATTTTACGATTCATTAAAAAATAAAAAAGAGTAACATAAATAAACAATAATGTGGCATCTTTAAAACAAGAATATAGTGTCAAGTAGTGGTCCCGTTGTGTAAACATTGTATTTAAATTAGATTTAATCTTGGATTTGCTATGTATTGGTAGTTGTACTGGCGAAAAATAGTATCGATTTTACTATCTTGTACAAAATACGTATTTATTTAAATTTGTTAGGAAACGTTTGAATTCTCTTTACATATTTTTAGCCAAAAATGATGAAGCTCACCAGCCTCATTGTTATATCGGCCGTTGTCTTATTCATGCCATGTGATTCAGCAAAAAAGATGGAAAGTCAAGTTCCTGTAATTTTGGATGTACAAAAGTTCTATGCGACCACCAGCATAGGAATTATTTATAGGAGCAACGAAGGTGAGTAAAAGTAAAGCGATTATAAAAAGTTATTAATAGTAAATATCAACAATTTTTCTCTAAAATCCGCAGACATACATTCGGTGGTTAACATGGTGAAAGAATTTTCGCGAAAAATGGTATACTCCGTAGCTTCGACTATATCAGATCTTCCAGAAAAGTATCCGAAACTAAGAAATTACTCAAAAACCCTTTTTGTGGTGTTTTTAAATACTGACAATGATTTTGACAAATTCACGCACTTCTCGAGGCACCACAACCTTTCGCCTCACGTATGGCTATTATTATTTCGGCCTGTCATTACTGAACAAATTGACAACACTTGCCGATATCCTAAAAAGAATTACCTCCACTTGAATATAAAAAGTGAAGTCTTAATAAGATGCGGAGATAATAAAGACATAAATGAATGGTTTGCTGTCGGTCCCCAAAATGAATTACACGTTAATAAATTATTCGAGTGGAGCAAGAAGGACGGATTGATTATAACAGACAAACAAGCCTCATCAAGTGTAGTTGAGAGACGAAGGAATCTGACGGGTGCGTCGGCTATAATTAATGATAAGGTAACGAATTGTTTTAGTAAAAATTGTTTTATTTTAAAATATCACAATTATTGCATTCACAAAAACTTGATTATTTTTCTTTAATGTTCGTAGATTTCTACTTTTTATTCTAAAATAGTGGAAGATTTCGCATCTAACACAGGATTAGCATATAAGTATAAAAATGGCTCCCATATCAATAGTAAATCAAATACAAGTGTCAACAGTACAGTTATTAATTCCACAAAATTATTAAGTGAAAGTATTATTCTTCCCGGCAAGTTTTTATCGAACAAAAATTTGGATAATTATGACGTAACGATTGAAATTATGGATTTTCAAGATACATTATACTATAAATTACCGGGTACCATGGAGGTTCCATGGAGTGCTTATTTCGAGGTGAAATATTTGAATTGTAAAATATTCATGGCTTGATTTCTTTATTACGTTCTTTCTCTTTTATTGAATAGGTTTTCAGCAAACGCATTTGGATTTTCTTGATTATACTTATAGCTATTTCATCAATTCTATTTAGCGTAATTTTAGTATTACATAATGATAGAAGAGGATTTATTTTTAAACTGTCGGACAGTTTTTTAAACGTGTGGCGTATGTTCGTCCATCAGGAATTTACAGGTAAACTGTTTAAGATGGTTTATTCAATAATGCAGCAAAGATGTTAAATTTATGTTATTTATACCATATTGTACAAGATTGTCATTATAAAGTACAATTAGTAGGTAAAATTATATTTAACAAAGATTGGGTTGTTTTAATTAAATAATAGAACTAGATCATCACTCTTAAAAAATGAAAATTTTTATGCATACTTTTAAAAAATATTATACCCATGCGTAAATATACACGAATATGAGGTAATTGATGAAATGCTTACCATGAACCCATTCGATTTTATTATGAATTTTTAGATTACCATTATATTATCATTTATTTTTTAATACTTTTTATTATAGCGATATCCTACATGTCATGATGCTTTCTTTCTTCATAATAATATATCCTAAATTAGTTTTTAGGCGCAACAAAATTATGGCAGTGCCTTATAATTTTGTCAGAGAATAAAAAGAAGCCACTTCAAAATCATGTATTTTCAATATAAAACAAATTTTAATTTCAGTATGTGGGTGATCTTGTACACGTTTTAAGGAAAAATTTGAGCCCAGCTGAGTTAAAAATAATTCAGCAATGGTCAAATAACAAGTGGTCAGCTTTTTTACTGAAAATCTGTGAGGTTTCAGTTCATACATCTCCATTAATTTTTGTTCAAAATATGTCCAAGAATCGGAATAAACTTAATGCTTACCAAAATTGAAAAATTTTCTCGGTTGCTTATGTAGTTTGCTAATAACAATTAATGACAGAAAAATAATGACGAATTTCATGGTTTATCATCTTTAGGAGGTAAAAATACACAATATTTAAAAAATTCCGTGGACTCGAATCCCCTCATAAATCTCAATTCTATTTTAATAACTCTATAGCTATAAAATACTAACCACCTGCAGGTGATCCATAACGTGAAGACAAATACTTTTTTTAAACAAGAAGTGTGCAAAGAAATTTAGAAAAAATAAGAAATTTAAAAAAAAAGCTTTTTAAGGAGGTTTGGGAGGATCATTTAGAGAGGCGAGGAACGGGGAGGCCCCTCCCCGCTCGCGCATCTGGGCCCCCTTTGCCGCAGCTGCTCTTGTCCTCTACAATTTTTAAACTGTACGACTGTAACTGCTTATATTTTTTAAAAATGCCTGGCAAGGTTTGATTTTTTTTTGTCGAGCATCTTCCTTTCGTACCAAGTTATCTATAAAAACTTTTTTCTCAATCCAACACATTTAGAATATACCTTAATTTTAATTAAAAGGCAAATCTAACCTTGCTCTCTCATAAGAGACCGTGTTAAACTGTCAATTTTTCATAATTTATTTTCTCGAAAATTTCCGCACATAAAAAATCTAGAAAAATGTATGTGCACTCCTAAAATGCTCAAATATAACATACATTTTTTGGCACGTTTCTCCATTTTGAACTTCTCTCACAAACTTCCTTAAATGGCAGAAGGAGGTGTTTTTTCCACTAACTTGGTAAAACAATTTTCCACAATTTCTGGAATCTTTATTTTAAAAAATAAAAAAATCACAGATGATTATTCAAGTTTGCAAAATGTACGTCTTTGATCTTGTTAATCATCATATACTCTTGAATATAATTTAAGAACCCTAAAAATTTAGGTACACTTATACAATGAAATTGCCTGTCTATACATACATTTTTTTTAATTTACAGATGAACAATTCAATTTCGTATCATCCAAGATGGCAAGACTATCGCTATATCTGACAGCGTTCATTATTATTTCAATGTACGCAGGCTGTTTCACAAGTTTTGCTACAGTTTCAATACCACACATTCCATTTAGAAATGCGCGTGGATTTCTAGCGGACAAAACATATCAGTTGATTATTGTAAAAAACACTGACTCATTAACGTTTTTCTCGGTAATTTTGTAAAGTTTTAATTGAATATATCAACTACATTGTACTTAAAAACTTTATCCAATGATATTTTATTAGAGCTCAAAGGACAATATAAATGACGAACTGAGACAGTTTTTGAAAGATGAGAATAGTCTACCTACAACCCTCCAAGAGGCTATACAGCAGGTAATGTAAAATATTTAACTTACGTTGATAATTTTTAAAGATACTTAACAATGCATCACCTTTCTCAATAGCATTTAAAAATTATTTTTAACACTTTTATTTGTAATGGTGGTAAGACTATTTGTCAAAAGATATTTTTTTTTTTATATTCTACCGTAGACAAAAGTTTTGGCACCCAAAGAATTTGTGTAAATGTCATTAAGAATTATCTTTAACATTTCATTAAAAAAATAGTAATACAAAGATATTATTAAACGTTATAATGTAATTTTTTATTTTTGGAGACGGTTATACAAATTATTCGTATAGATCTATGTTTGTGTGTCCGTGCGTTGTGTGCAATAAATACGGTTCTATACTAGTACACTTTAAACTAGAGCAATTCTAGAAAATTTTTGAAAGATGTACAAATTTAATAAATTAAAATAGAATACTTTTTAGCGTGTTAATCTTAGAAACTTTTTTTAATTGTAGGTATGCAAGGAAAGGGTAGTTCTCTATAACATTGGTTATTCATGGAGTCAAGTAACTTTCAAAAAACCTTGCGAAATCTTAGCTATTCCACTAGGTAACTTTAGAAAAAAAGGTATAGTTTTGAACAAAGGAGATCCACTTCTTCAATTTTTAAATCATCAGTAAGTATTTTCATATAAAAATTTATGATAGACAATTTTAACAATACAAATTTTTTTCAGCATTCAAAAGTATAGAGAGAATGGAATCATTTCT
The DNA here is from genome assembly GCF_036245765.1 of Copidosoma floridanum. Classification (NCBI taxonomy): domain Eukaryota; kingdom Metazoa; phylum Arthropoda; class Insecta; order Hymenoptera; family Encyrtidae; genus Copidosoma; species Copidosoma floridanum. Next base: position 66,445 of record NW_028321915.1, on the reverse strand, counting down.
CGAAAAAAAAACGAAAATCGGGCCAAATTCGGTATTAAAAAAGAAGTTTCATTTACATCATTAGGTCTTTCTGAAGTCACTCCACTGTTTGTGTTTTTATTAAGTGGATTTTCCCTAAGTCTAATCATATTTTTGTATGAGAAATGTCACAGACAGATCGTAAAGTATTTTGTAAAAAAATCATGTAGAAGAATCAAGAAACTTAAAAAACCGAAGAAAAACAACCGTTTGTATAATGATGGAAAGCCTTTTTCAATTTATTCTCAGTACAGAGAGCCACAGCCACGCCCTTTGTGGCCTTATACCCCATAAGAAGATTGTAGTGGTACAGTAAACAACAAAAATAAATTTTTAAATGATATACTTTTAATAAGAGTTACCTCATAAGCTGTTAGTTTACCATACACGAATAAAATTGAAAAAGTAATCATGAGTAGAAAAGAGTAGTTTTTGTATCATGTGCGCAAAGAAAAGATATCTCCCTCAGAAGCCGAGATTTATGTATATTAGTTATTAACTTGCAAAACTCGTTTTTCTGCTTAATTATGCCATAGATTTAACGCTCATGGTAAGAAAATTACTCCTAAATATAGATTTTCTACTGACCTGTACCAACTACATACATATTTCTCCACGACATTTTGCAATAATTCTAGGTTAATAAATTTAAAATATATTGGAGCTAGACTCACTGAAATTTTAATTGATAATTTTAATCGTAATTGATTTCATTGTCCTTGTTTTTTAAGCGATACCAGTAAAACTTAATAGTATTTATTGATTTACAGTTTACAATTACAGATGAGCCACTATGTTCAAGACTTTCTTTAAAAACTGTATATATATGTATACTACTTACACAACATATACATATCAATGTGTCACTCAAACTTATGAAGCTCTCCACACGAACCTATATATTTGACCGGAAATGTTTCTGATTTTATTGTACGGAGAACTGGAAGTTGGGCCTCCTAAAATATCAAGTGATTTATTTGTAGTAATCAAAGGAGTGCTTGGTTCTTGACGAATTTAAAAAAAAAAAAAAGAAACATCATCTTAAAATGCAGGGCTGTAATCTAAAACTTCAAATAGAATAGCTATATTTAATGATTATTATGTCATTTGGATTCAAACTGATCAGACATTGAGGGTGATTCCACCGTCAGATGGCAAAAATGTGCCAGGTGGCTTCTGCAAGGCACCTTACGGAGGGTCAAGGCACAGTGTGTCAGATGAGCCACTATGTTCAAGACTTTCTTTAGAAACTGTGTATATATGTATATTACTCACACAACATATACATATCGATGTGTCACTCAAACTTATGAAGCTCACAGACGTGAGATTCCGAGCCAGTGATTGGCTGATTAGGATTGTGTGTGTGTTGGTCCTGAGTACAGCAAACAGAAGAGCCAATCAAAAGAAGCTCCTGCATCTGACACACTGTGCCCTGACCCTCTGTGAAGTGCCTATAAGTGCTTATAGGAACATTTCAAAATTATTCATAATTCACATAATTACTTGACTTATGAAGGTTAAATAAAAAATGTAAAGATTCAATTATTTTGAAAAATAATTATTGTTCGTATATTTTTTATTCTACAATACAAGATCTGCAGTTAAAAATTCGCAAAGTCCTATATTTTTTCATTAAATGTTAATTATGAGTTAAATGTTAAATAAAAGTAAGTGTTTATAATACTTTTAGTGTTATGCAGTAAATGAATTTGTAATTTTCATAAAAGTGTTAAAATAAATATTATAAGAGTTCATTAGTTTGAATTTTTTTTATTTATCCTCTATATTCTTTTTTTTTACTTTAGTTATTTACCAAAGAACATGGTGAAAAAGTAGGAAGGTAAATAATTTATTTTTTTTTAAATACGAAGACAGAAAGTTCAATTAGAATTCGATGGAAAAATTACAGAAAATAATGTTCAATTGTTACAAGCACATGCTAATAAGATTAAAATTTTAACTCCCTTGTGAGTAGTGTTTAGCCGTCATATAAAATGTTTGCTCATTAAAAATGTATTGGTCAAGAAATTCTTAGTTGTACACTGTATACATGTTAATATACTATTTATTGCATTAAAAAATTGTTGTGTTAAAAGAAAAACCGTCATCTTTGTATTTTTTAATTATGCTTTTGTTTTTCTAAATTTTATTTTAAATTTTTCATTGTGTAGTATAATATCTCTGTTTCACTAAATTGGATCGTATTTTAAATAATATATTTAAAAAAGTATTTTTTTGTCAGGTACTTCGTATTAAAAATAAAAATTTTTAATTCTTAGAAAAATTAACTTATAACATCAATGATCTTAGCTTACTTCAACCTTAACAAAATACTTTTTATTGTTTGGCGGATGTTATTTAAAGGAGTTATAGTGCAGAAAAATAAGTAACAAACTGGACAGTTTTTGTCACTGTCAATTATGAGGAAAAAAGAGGTGGCTGAAAAAAAACTAAAATAATTCTTCAATAGTTACTATTCTAATTTTCTTTAATAATATTTTTTATAGGCATTTAAATCTTGCATATAAATATTTTTTCTAAAACTGTTGTTTGGCATAACATTTTAGCCTTGTCAAATAACTTAAAATCTGTGAAACCATTTGTAACAACAAAATCAAGAGAAAATTTTGTTATAAATTATCCTACGGTACCTACTAGATTACAAAAATTTTTTTAGTAGACTTTCCAACTATAAGTATCTCGATTGAGTGTAGGATAAAAAAAATAGCACTTGATATTATTATAAAGAAAATCGACAACTGTATAAATGTAATACTCAACTTATTTTATGAAGTGTTCGAATTTTAATTTTATTTTCTGTATTAATATGATAAAAACTATGAGATCTCAAAGTTATTTTAGTTGACTATTTGTGAATAAAATAAATTAGACAGTATAATGACATTATTCATTACATCTCTTTTTTATATTATCTTTTAGTTACTGTAACCATAAATCGACATTTATAAGGTTGATCACAGTCTATTTATGAATAGCTGGAGCATATAAATACAAGACATTGTCCGAGTCAAGCCACGCCTCAGCCTTATCCGAATCATTCTTATCTGGAATCTTACATATTAAGGTGATTTCTCGGGAAGCGTTTTCGTCCTCACCTTCTTTAACTATCTTTATGCCCGTAACTAAAACGAATTTACCACTGACCTGAAAATTAAACATACTTTTCTCACCAACATATTTTATTATCATAAAATAATTTTCATGCGTGTAAATAAAATAGTATTATGAAACATCCAACGGGTTTAATATTTCATTTATACCTATTGGCTCATAAAATTTCTTGACGAAGTATAGCATAAGACTAGTCAGCACATACTTTTTTAATTTTAGTCAAGCATTTAACACGAGTAAAATTTAATACTTAAAAAGTAAAACCAGACAATGACTTAGACAAAGAATTTCTGTACTTACGTTGACGTTAAGCGTATTCGGAACAAATGTAGTAGAATCTATTCCCTGTAGATGGGTGCCCTGCAAATACGCCACTTTATTGAATTTTCGAGTAATGTTAAGAAATCGAGATATTCGTCTTTAATTGATCGTTTCCTCACCTCATCATTATCGGCGGCTGAGATACGAGGATCATCCTTAGATATCGGCTCAATCTCCAACTGCCTCGTCTCTTGGGAAGTGTTGCTGGGAGATGTAATCTCGTGACCCGCTAACATTGTTGAATTGGGATTTTCAATATCTGATGGTATATTTAGACCCGGGTCGTCGTCATATGATTCCAGTGTTTCGTCAGACATTTTGATAAAAATACTATTGTGACGTGGCTTTTTCGATTGACAAAAAAATAAAGGCACGAATTGCGGTTAAAGTAACTTTATTGTAACCTCTTGAGACAAGTAGGGCGTGTCTCTAACGGCTCTAGATAATATACCCGACTTACCAAAGATTAGTAAGACTCGACTAACTTCGCTTTTCTTCTCTATTTTACTAGCTTCTCTCGTCTATTCCCCCACCTTTGAAAATTTAGGCCGAAAAAAGCGCACAGGTATTGCAATAAGAGTTGGGGTACAGATGAGGCAAATAAACAATACTTGCCGCCAATCTCACAAAAGTTGAAGAACTTGACAAATAGTAAAGATACACAGTGAGTATGCGATGTCGTCTTGCCATTAAGAGTTATATCGGTAGAAAAAAATTTACATTAGTGACATAGTTGACAAATGAAATAAAATAAAAATAATTTTAATGAATAAAATTTGTCTATTTTTATTATTTAAAAGCGGTTATGAATAGTACCAACAAACTAGGATTATATTGATTATAGAAGTCAGTAAGAATGAGATCAATTGTTACTTCGTCGGAAATTACTTCCTATCACAATATGGTCCACAATCTTTAAAGATTAAGTCAACTTGCTGTCAGATCTTACACGAATAAATTCTCACGGTTACAGTTTTGATCGTTTTATTATGAAGAGAAACTGTTTTGACCTTCAATGCTAAATCATTTTTTTTTCTCCTCAAATCGACGCTTCTATCAAGCACAACGAATTTGCTATAAAGTAAAAAACGATTATGCTTTATTATGTGTTTGCACATCAGTTTAAAAAAAAGGTAAAATCCAATAAAACAAATCGATGTATAAAATGTCGATGTGATTAGCATGTAATATTAATTATTTCACTTGAAAACGGATTAAATATACTTCTTCTTTAAACGAAATCCTAACTTTAAGCCTGTGGTCAACATCATACTTTAATTTTTTTTGGTTTTTCCTTAACACTACATTGACATCAAGTATAAAAAAAGTACACACACCAACGAATAGCTGATTTGTGATTTTATTCAAACACCCAAAAAAAGCGTTCGATCAATACCATGATGTACTTACAAATGGGTCAGCGATTGATCCAGTAATCAGATCATAGGAAAAATAAATGTCGAACAAAAGCAGGTGCAGGACCTACACAAAGAATTGTAAATATATTATGAGCAGAGCTGCGTAGAAGAAGGTGGTAAAATTAAATTGTCATCGACATTAACGCGTCAGTACTGACACGCGATATTTAAGAGAATAAGCTTCTCTTCCTCTGCTCAATTCTATATATATAGGGTCGCTTTTTGGTTTTATGCTGGAAAGTACAGATAAGATATTGAAAAGTGGTTAAAACTTTGAACGTTAAAAAAGGAAACGTTTCCAAAAGCGTAGCGTGCGTTCTAATTATTTATGTTTTTAACCGCAAGAGAAGAAAGTAGGTGCTTCGAGGGACGGTCCTGTATGTATTTATACCATTCGTTAATGTATCTACAGATGAGGATGTGTTGGCACATTTTCTTAATTTTACTTGTACTTAAAGGTCGGAGCTTTAAAAAATTTTTCTATGTAGAAGTTAATGTAAAAAGGATCATTAATGTTCAAATTGACATATATATGCGCTTTGCAGACAACAATTTTAGCTAACCGACAAGTGAAATCGCATACGGTATAGGTAAAGCGTGTGCAACTCTTGTTTTAACCCTCAATTATATGTATATGTATAAATTTTACAACCATTTTTGAGAACTGTTTTCAAAGTGTAAAAGTCTCAAGTTTCTACAACTTATGACATTTCATGAATACCGGCCTTCTAAAAAATAAAAAATACTCCTTTAATTGTACAACCTTATTTTAAGATACATTTACCTTGATGGTAGTTATTTTAAGTCTTATAGCTTTACATAAAAATAATACATTATTATGTATTCATAGAAAGAAAGGCAGAAGATCTTAATAAATTGCTTTTGACCTTTTTGCTTTGTATGAAAATACTTTTCACATATTTAAATCAGATATAAGCCAAAAAATTATATATTATTATTCAGCAGATGTCCCACTGATAATGAAGCAAATTATACAACAACGAAGGCCAATGACTTTCAGCCTTTTTTCTGGCATTACCAATTACCTGCTTTTTTTATAAAAAAAAAAACTTTAGTTATAATAAGTAACATAAAGTTCAAGCACCCATTTAAGTACAGACAGTACTTATTAAATTATAGAACATTTTTTAGTGGTGCAAAAATTTTATGATAGCACTGCTATTAAAATTTAAAAAAAATTACAAGGAAACACATTCATGATTTATATCTTATATAATAAAACTATTGAGCATATTAATATCCACAGCAGTTATTGAACACCGAATGTCTAAATTGCATAAAAAACAGGGAAATCATTTCATGTTAGAAGTTTGATCCATTCTTAAATTCTACTTCTACTAGTAAATCTATCATATTATAAAGCGCCAAAAATCTATGATGTATAGTTTATAGAAAAAAAATTTTTATTTAAGAAGAATCCAATTGAATACCGTATACTGGTACAAAACATCAAGTTCTAATTACATGCACACATATTTGGATTTGGTACGCTAATGATACATCGATTTTTTTTAAATGAGAAACATGAACAAATTGACGTACAGCTAATTAACTGATGTAAATGAATGAGAAAATTATTTAATAAACAGCTACAGTTGCTGACTAATTTTTTACGTTACTAAAAAACTTTAACAGTTAAATATTTCGAAAAATGATAATATTCATTAAAGAAATGTTACTTGTTACATACAGTGTATCTCCAATTGAAAGTAGCTTGAAGCCTATATGGTGCATTACTTTGAAATTCTGTCATGTATTGGTTTCTTTGCCACTTGTCCTACGACGATTGGCTTCTGTTTTGTTTGTTTTGAGAAATACAAATAAAACAAGGAGAAGTTGGGAAGGGGTTGACTGTATGTCGATGGGTGTGACTTTTCTCTCACTTAACGGCCAGAAAGTTTTGGTATAGTGGGAAAAGGAATCCCAAACCCTTTTAAGCCGTGGCGTAGCCAGGATGACCAGATCTGATAACTAACAGCCAAATTGGCGATTTTTGACCAACCATCGCGTAAAATTTTTTTATATTTTGCACTTAGATATTTTTTGGTAACTTTACCTAAAGCTCCCCAGTATAAACTCAGCGTCAAGCAAATACATGTACTTTTTATTGTATAAAATATTGAAGGCCAAGCGCCCACTTAATAATTACGATTGAACATTTCTGAAGTTCGTTTTTAGCTGTAGCTGTAGGATAGGCGAATCCTGTGGTTCTGAAACTTGGCTCAAGGAATCGAGAAAGTAAAATCAGTGCTTCATGTGCCTAGTACCTCAGGGTGGTTCTCAAACGAATCCAATATTTTATTTATGTCTATATAAATTTTTATTTTGTGGTTGGTTGATTGACGATTCTTTTATTTTTTTTTATTGTTTATTTTAAAATAAACCTCTTATTTATTTAAAATTTGTTCTGCACTTTTTTCTATTGTATCTTGTTACCTAATGCAGAGACAAAAAAATTGTTCCAAGAATAAGTGAAAAACATTTTATGCATTAGTTATTTATGCTAATAAAAATTGTGTGGCAAGTTGTTATAAAAAAAAAAGCTTGATTTTTCGTAGAACAAAGACCAAGTTACTGTATGTATTGAATATCGAAAAGATTTGAAGATAACAAAAAAAATAGGAAACAGTTAACTATTTTTTTTTTAGGCATTTTACACTTACGGGTTTTTAGTAGCTAACATTTTTATTTTCTAATACTAAACGTATATGATGTTGAAAACAAATGTTACACTGTATTTTTAAAAATAATACAGACACAAAAGGTAGTACAATTTACCTCATACACCGTATCACATGCGTTATACGTATATTTTTTGCTTAACTTTTATGCTATTCATCTTGCAAAAAGTGCACTTTCCTTAAAATAAAATTTTTTTAACTCATTTCCGACCAATTGTATTTTTTTCATTTTTATTGATATAAAAATGTCATACATTTTTTTTCAATGAAACAATTTTTTTTTTTACAATACGAAATAAATATTTTCCAAACCAAAAAAAGGGGGGCTTATTCAACGAGAATAAAGTTTATTGCAAAGTTTTTTGATAAATATATTTTAATACTATATAATGTCCATAACTTGCATCATATTGCTGATGATGTCAAAAATATGAAGTGTTTGTTAAATGAATTTTGAGCTTTTGATTTTGAAAGCACTCTAGGAGTAACAGAAGAGCAGATTGCCAGTGGATACAAGTCTCTCGTTCAGCTATGCAAAAAAATTGAAGAGAAACGCTTAATAAACAATAAAAAAAAAAAAAAGAAATACAATCCAATTACAAAATCCAGTAAAAACCATAAACAAATTTATTTGAAAAAAGTTAATTACATGGGATGTGACATTTCGATTCAAGAACCAAACAATGTTGTGTTGACAAAAGACTCTGTAAAGTGATAAAAATTAAACGAATGGGTATGAATCCAACCAGTGCTCTTGGCGATTTTAAAGTAACTGGAGAGCAGTCACTTATTCTTGGACCTGACTTTACGTACCCGAGCGATTAAACACTTATAAATATGTAGAAAGTCAAAAAAGATTGTGAAAAGAAAGTGGAAAATTTCAACACGAATAATATACAATCGAAACTAATTTTATTTAAAATTTTTGAGCTTTTGGAAGATGATAGTACATTGTTCATCGTTCCACTGCTACATTAATGTTAAAAATATATATAGGCTGTACATAGGAAAGTGTATTTTACAATGACGAAAGCGTATGATTATAACATTGACAGTGCTTACTGTGTGTGCATCATTACACGTGCATACGGAAGCAATTGGCAAACTAAGTGAATTAATTGTTATTATTTGCATAAACAGTGAAAGGTGTTAGTAACTACGTGAGACAACTGTTAACCTAAACAATTATTGTGTTAGTGTCGATGTATATACGTAATTCGAAATTCTTAGAGGTTATAATAAAGTAAACACTGCAGTTTGTTTCACCGACTACTTTTAATCTTTATCAGTATCAAATTTGTACTCTGTAGAGGTAAAAAACTAAATTTTTTTTCTTATTACTATGATGACCTTTTGTACATGATGAGTTTCATTACAGATGAACAGTAAATTTTACATAGTAAAAATTGATAGCAGCGCAAAAGAAATTTCTGAGCCTTTCATTGTACATGTCACTTTTATTGGTGTTGATAACGTAACAGGCCAAAGATACAACATTTTATATGCCTCTTCCATGGACAGACGATAATATTCAAGTCATATCCAACTTTGTAAGCAGTAGTGCAATTCCACCGCCTACTTTGTCTTACTTATAAAATTTTCAAAATGTATATATATATTTTAGATACGTACGAAGAAGCATTGAAACATCTGAGCTCTATGACATTCATACCCAAGAAACCTCGATCTTTGTTAACTATATCTCAAACAACGTGCTCAGAAGCAGGGAAAAGTATATCTTTAAAATCAAATGCTTCATCGTCAAAAGTCATTGACAAAACTTCGACGTATAACATGTACATCTTATTTTGTGTTCAAAGCCTTTCAGAGGCAATAAAGACTGGTACTGCAAGTCTTGCTGAAAATGTTGAGGAACAATCAAAAGGTTTTAATGTATAATCATCTGTATGTATAAATATTCTTTACACGCATTCGTGTAGTAACCATTGCGTACGCAATTATTTTTCACAAATCCACTATGAAAATATATACGAAATATATCTTGAATTATCAAACCTATCCTTATGTTGTAAATTCATAAATAAAGTATAGATGATAAAGATGAATAAAGTAAAGTTAATAACAGTATAGATAATAATAGATAAATAAAGTATAAATAGACATAATTTTATTATTAATTGATTTCTCGCTTGGGCGTTGGTGAAACATTTCGAATTGAAATGTATATTAATAAGTAAAAACTTAAAAGTTGGCTTTGTTTCACAATGTTTTATTATTCGCAGACAGCTGTTTTGGCAGTTGCGCCATTGTCAGATGCTCGACATACACTGAATGGTCTATGTACATCAGTTCGCTAAGGTCAAGTACAAGTATTACAAATGTAGTTGTCGCTCAAAGGTATGATATGTATGCGTCTGTGTTTGAGTGCCTTATGAGATACGATGTATTACATTTTCTATTATTGGAGATAGAGTAAAATTAATTTGATCGTTCGTTATGGATTTATTGTGTTTTTTTGCTAATTCTATTTCTATTGTCTCAAACAGATTCAATTTAAAACTTTTAGGTAAACTGTGTAGTAACTTTATATTATTTTCATCTAGGAAATGCGCATTAGAATTACAGTGTTCACTAAAACCCGTCGTATTGCGATCTTCATAAAGAGACTTTTTGTGCTCCTTTATACGTTTGGAAAGGGCACGTCCTGTCTGTCCAATATATATGGCATCGCATTCGGAACAATTAATCTGATAAACTCCACATTTCTGTAAAATACCAACTTTTTCCTTATTATTACATAAAATGGATGTCAAGTTACGTTTATTGACCATAATTGTATTTACATTTTGTTTTTTTTAAAAATTACTTATTTTATCGGATACTATGGGAACATAATTCAACATATTAAATTTTTCGGTTTGTTTTGCGACTGCGTAAAAATATTTTGAAATAAGTCTATTTTTTATTTTAAAAATTAGATTATCTATGAGGTTTTTATTGTAACCATTATTAATTGCTAAACATTTTAATGGATTGATTTCCTTTTCGTAATAAGATTTTGTTAACGGTACTGTTAATAATCTATATACAAAAGAGTAAAATGCACTCATTTTTATATTGATGGACTGCTTTGAATCGTACGGTACTAACGTATCTGTGAAAGTTGGTTTTCTATAAATTTCATACAACAACTCACCGTCTTTTCGTGTTATTTTTAGATCCAGAAAATTTAAACTATTGTCATGTTCAGCTTCTGCTGTAAATTTTATACCCGGTACTAAATCATTTATGTAGCTGAGAAAACTGGTCATTGTCCTCTCTGTACCCTTCCAGATGCAAAACACATCATCGACATACCTCGACCAGTGTAAAACATTACTGGTGAGGAGGGAGGTCGAATCGAATATAAGGTCCTCTACGTATGACATGAATATCTCACTGAGAAGGGGGGTGAGGGGAGAGCCCATTGGAAGACCGTTAAGTTGTAAATAATATTTATTACTGAACTTGAAGTAGCTTTGTTCTAAACAAATGGATATTAATTTTAAAATTTCTTGTTTTGAATCAACACCAGGAAGGGCTATTGTCAACCAGATATTTAATAATATTCTTTAGATGGTCTGTAGGGATGGAGGGAAATAGATTAACAACATCGAATGAAAGCAATCGTGCATAACATGGAATTTTGAGATCTCTAAGTTTATCTATTAGTTGACTTGTTTTTTTAATGCTATGTTTTGGCTTAAAGTTGAGTAAGGAAGGGAGTATTTTATTAAGTTCTTTTGCGAGTAAGTAGGTTGGTGCATTAGTATAAGATACTATTGGTCTCATTGGTATGCCCTCCTTGTGTATTTTAGGTAAGCTGTATAGTACCGGCACCGAAGAATTCATAACAGTTAACATGTGCAAATTACAATCATAGAGTATGTTTGTACAAATTTTTAAAAACTGACTTAGTCTCCCTTTAAAAATTTGCTGTAGGATCAGAATTCAAAATTTTAAAATTATTGTTATTTATTAAAAGTTCTGTCTTTTCAATATAGTCATACTTATTCAAAATGGTAACAGTGTTTCCTTTGTCAGCTTTACATAAAATTAAATCATTATTTTTAAGTTTTTTCTTTAAAGAAATAATACTTTTGAATTCTGAGCTATTGTTAGTTGAAAATTGTTTTTTGTTTTTATTTATTACATCAACGCATTTGTATCTAAAAAGTTGTAGTTCGTTTTTATCTATACCTTTTGATGCTATTTCTGCGTATACAGAAAGTTCGATGAAATCTTTGAAGTTTTTAATGTTAGGACAGTACTTTAAACCTTTATTCAAAATGTTTTTTTCATTTTGTGTGAACGTAACTTCGGATAAGTTCTTGACTCTCGGATAAAAAGAAAAAGAAAAATCAAACTTTGTACTGGATTCCACGGTGGCCGATGACGTAGTCTGTTGTTGTTTATTAACCTTCGTATGTGTGGCAAGTGGTGAATTATTTGCTCTCTGTTGTATTTTGCTGTTCTCCTTCTGTATGAGCCCATCAAGTTTCTTAGTATGTGTTTGGCGGTGTGTGTGTTAAATTTCTCGAACATTATTTCTCGTCTCTTCGTCTAAAATATCAAATTCTACGTTATGGCAGCGTCTAAGTAGTTCGCTGTGTATTAACTTTAAGTGGTGTGACAAATTGCTCCTGATTCTGTACCACTTTTTTAATTCCACATTTAGCCAAAAAGTGTATGCTTTGTCAATCACTGCGGTTGATTCTGTTGATTTATGTCGGCAAATTATCTTTATATATGTGGGGGTACCAAATGTAGTTGTAAACATCTTTTATTAAAATAAAGATGGTTGTTACACTTGTAAAACTTTACTAGACACTTTCTATAAAAGATTGCGAGATATGCTTTGCTAGCATTTAAAAGATTATTAATTGATTTTTTGCTTTTGCGTTGGTGAAACATTTCGAATCAAAATGTATATTAATAAGTTAATAAGCATATATATTGGACAGACAGGACGTGCCCTTTCCGAACGTATATAGGAGCACAAAAAGTCTATTTATAATGATCGCAATACGACGGGTTTTAGTGAACATTGTAATTCTATTGCGCATTTCCTAGATGAAAATAATATAAAGTTACTACACAGTTTACCTAAAAGTTTTAAATTGAATCTGTTTGAGACAATAGAAATAGAATTAGCAAAAAAACATACTAAATCCATAACGAACGATCAAATTAATTTTACTCTATCTCCAATAATAGAAAATGTAATACATAGTATCTCATAAGGTACTCATACACAGGCGCATACATATCATACCGTTGAGCGACAACTACATTTGTAATACTTGTACTTGACTTTAGCGAACTGATGTACATAGACAATTAAGTGTATGTCGAGCATCTGACAATGGCGTGACTGCCGAAACAGCTGTCTGCGAATAATAAAACATTGTGAAACAAAGTCAACTTTTAAGTTTTTACTTATTAATATACATTTCGACATAATTTTATCATCATAAGTTCGTTTAGCATTAATCAACATGTCTATAAAACTATTCCTCCTAAAATTTAAATGAGCATTATTACCATCAAATATTTAAATAAAATTAAAGTATCCTTGTCATAAATAAACTAAAATAAATATTACAAATTAAAAAAATTTTTTAAATTAAAATATGAGAGTTCTTTTAATAATCTTTTTTAAAAACTACAGTTATTCTGAACTGCTAAACTGACCCGTTTTTTCTGTTGTCGAGTCAGAAATTCCAGCCTACTTACAACTGAAAAGGCCGTCCTTATTGTAAGAAGGAAAGTGCGCTGAGTCTGAAGGACAATTACAGTTTTTTATGGTTATGGTTAAAAAATGGTATTTTTTTGCAGTAATTATAAAAACCATTTATGATTTACCATAGAAACATTTTTTTTGGAATGAAACACTCAAATTTATACTGGTTTATTTAGGTCAATAGTTTTCCTTTAATTTCTCAATCTGACTCCAACTGCCCTTAAACCTTTTTTTTTGTTGTGTGGCTGAAAGATACAAACAGATTAGTTTTAAAATAAGGGTTAAGTTCAACTTACATTAACAATTGACGTGATATTCTCCGTTTCTCCATAATACGGTCTACTAAAATACACGTGCGATTTCACGTATTTGGTAGCTAAAGTTGTTGTCTAAAAATCGCATGTAATATATACATCGATTCGATATTACCTATCTGCAATAACTTTAACATTTCGAAACTTTTTCTAAGCTCCAATCTGTATATTAAAAAAAGTTCCATTTTAAATTCTTCCGTAAACAAAGTACTTGATACAACGTTACCATCCTAACGCACCCATCCTCTTGGCATATATACTTAAAACAGCCCACACTTTTAGAAAAGTTTTTCTGAGCTTTCTCCTTCTGACGTCTAAAATTTACCATAAGTAGCACTATCCGTCATAAATCAAAGAAGCGAGACTATATGGAGTTGAGCCCAAAAAGCGTGACAGTACCAATGCGTGCAATGTGCAAGACAATTGAATTTTACTACTGTACTACGCAGCTCTACTTATAATTTATTTACAATTGTTCCTTCATGCCCTGCCCGTGTTTTTGTTTTACGTTTATTTTTCCTACCATCTGTTTTTGAAATCAAGCGCTGACCCTTTTGTACGTAAATCGTGTTATTGAACGAATACTCTTTTTTGGGTGTTTGTATAAAATTACAAGCCATTTATTTGTTGGTGCGGAGGATTTTTTATATTTCGAGCCTATGTGGTAGTTTTGTGAACACGTGGCTACTTCTCTGGCAAGAAAAAACCAAAAAAATCAAAGAAAGATATTGACAGCTATCTAAATATAAGCAATAAAACACTAATAAATTTTGTGCAGCGTGTACTAAATAAAGTTGAAGGAAATATTATTTTTAACTCTTTTGAAATTTGAATTTATTTTTATGCATGTATCACTGCTGTAATTATATTTTTTACTGAACTACATCTAAATTACTAAACAACCATTTTTGTTTTCCATCGTACAAGATTTTTTTACTTTTTTTCTTAAGGAAGAATTTGTAGGTCTAGAAGATATAAGATTTAAATAATTTTAAAACTATGAGTTGTGCAAGTGCAAGTGATTCAAGTGGATCCTTATTATTTATTATAAAAAACTTTAACAAAGAATTCTATTGACTTTAGAATGAATGAATTTTTCACGTTTTTAGAGTCTTTTTTAGATCAACGAAAATTTTCACAATTTTTCTTTTTTACCTTATTTTCTTTATTAGTTCTCTGCGTCCAACAAAAAATACTCCATAAAATAAACCAACTAGGTGCCAGGGATTTAAAATATTAATACTTTGGTATGAAATCAATAATATATTGGGACATTTCCAACATGATGACTACCACCACCACACCGGGTTAGTCGAACGTTGAAGCCCATTGTTTCAACCAATCGAAATTCTACAAAGGGCAACGTAATTACTTGTAGCAAATACGAGCTACTTTTACTTCTACCCTTCGAATATCATGGCCTATTTTCTTAAACTCGCGACCATCACGCACCTTTTTTCCCCTCCGACCTCAAGTTTTGGATATTTTGTCCTCTTCTGTTATTATTTTCATGAGTATTCGAACTATGTATTGATTTTCTGACTTTTGTTTGTAAATAAGTTGACGAAGAACAGATATATTTGAATATGGTTTATAAAAAATGATCTTTTTTTTATCTCAGCGCCACAAATCACAGGCTAATAAACACACCTATGTATGCAATCTTTTTTTCTTGTTTTGCTTGCACCTCTCATCTTTTTTCTCTTATTCATTTATTAATTTTTTTTTAATGTTAAATCTTCTAAAAAATTGTATTATTGATTTATCAGTAAATAAACAGACCATCTAAATTGATTAAATAACTCTTGTTATCTTATTTCTTATAAACAAATTTATGAAGTTTAAATTACTGTAAAAAGGAAAATCATTCGGTCTCTTGACCTGCTGAGCGACCAAAATCACCCGTCCATAATACAACTGCCGAGGACATCGGTGTCGCGGCCTCTACCGTATTACGTGCAATAACATATATTCATGTAAATAGACTGCTTAGCTGCAGCCAAAATTGACGCCACTCCAATATCGAATATGTAATAGGTTAGAATAAAAATCGCTACCCATTAGATGTCCCAATACCATTAAATTTATAAGTATTAAGCTAATTGTATTGAGAAAAAAATATGTTAATTGAAAAAATATGATTATTTTGGGATCACTACCACCTGTAAGTATACTACAGTATATATACTATACTAGTCCAGTAAAAATCGTTTGCGGGTAAAAGTGGGTAATTCCTCACCAGCTGCTCTCCCATATAGGAGAACTATACTATCAGCGGGTACGCAGTAGCCAAGGGCTTTAATATATCATGTGCTAAGAGAGTCCTTTTTTGACGCGCTGATGAATGTATTATTCATGTGCTACCTACCATTCGTGTCAAGGGGGTCGGAGAGCTACGAGACTAAATTAATAATTAGAGTGTAGTTGTGTCCTTGATCACTACATACCTGGTTAGGTAGTCCGATAACTCGTTGGCTTGACTTTTATAAAGTAGTTGATTGTCCTTTTAATGACTTTAAGAATCACATGAATTTTCGAGATTCTCTTAAATGGGGAAAGTATAAATTTCACCGAATAGTGTCTTAATTTTCTCAATTTGGCTGATCGCTTCTGATACAAGTCTGTTACAGAAATCTAGAACGTCTTTTAGTAAAAAAAGATACTGCATCGGGTAAAACTTAAAACTCCTGAGACTTCTGCAAGACTAGCACAGTTACGTTAACGAAAATGAATTTATTTAAGTTTTTTTTGTTTTTTTTTTTTTTGTATTTATAATGATTTTTTTAATTTAACTACATTTAGATGAGTGTACGATACCCGAGAACATAATTTTAAATAAAATCTGCCTACGTCTGACCAAACTCGGACTCGTACTACTTGAAATTGGATGACTCGCAGTTTCCTGATTCCAGACAAATGGCGAGCTTACTTCATACCTCATGCCTAGGAAGGATCCCTGCAGTGTTACCTTTGAGTTTGTACTTTGCTAGTGATTCAGGAGAAACTTTTTGAGACAAACTGACCGAGTCGCTATTTAATTAGGTGGCAATATTAATTTGAGAGTTAACAAGTATTATTTATCGAAACTCGATAGTATTGATATACATTGTATTTATCTCCTAGGGTTTGAATTTGAGTTGAAAATTATCGGATTAAGTTGTCTACTATTTTTAATACAAACTTTTCTTTCGCAGCGTAAGTACTACAATATCACAAACAACATCAAATCAGATTCTTTAACGCGTGGGTATATCTGCAACTGTTTACAAATTGCTCTTGTTTCATAAACCATCTTCGAAAATATCTGTTCTTCGTCAACTTATTTACAAACGAAAACCACAAAATCAATACATAACTTGAATACTCATGGAAATAGTAACAGAATAGGACAAAATATCCCAAACTTGCGGTCGCAGGGGAAAAAAGGCGCTTGATGGTCGCGAGTTTAAGAAGATTGGCCGCAATGTTTAAAGGGTAGGAGTGAAAGTAGCTCGGAATTTCTGTAAGAAGATACGTGGCCCTACCTAGGATTCTGATTAGTTAAAACAATGGGCTCCAAAAGTCGATTAACCCGGTGTGGTGGTGGTAGTCCTGATGTTGGAAATGGCTCAATATATTATTTATTTCATACTAAGGTATTATTATTTCAAATCCCTGTCAGCTGCGTTAATTTATTTTCTGGAATATTTTTCGTTCTACGCCGAGAAATAATAAAGAACATAAGGTAGAAAAGAAAAAATACGATGATTTTCTTTGGTTTTAGAGAGATACTTAAAAAAGTAAAAAATCGCTTATCGTAGAATCGGTAGGATGCCTAATTGAAATTTTTCATAATGAATAGCGAGGATCCACTTGAATCACTTGAACTCACGTAAATTATTATTTTAAAATTATTTAAATCTTATTCCTTTCAAACCTAAAATTCATGTTTGGTTCGTAGTATTATTGTTTTTATCTGAAGAAAAAAAAAAGTAAAAAATCTTTTACCATAAAAAACAAAAGTGTTGTAAAAAAATTGTTGTTTAGTAATTAGGATGTAATGCAGTTGAAAATAGAACTACAGTAGTGATAAATGCATAAAAATTACTTTAAATTTAAAGAAAAAACAAAAAATAATATTCCCTTTAACTTTTTAGTATATGCTGCACAAAATGATTAGGTATATTATTGCTTATTTTGAGCTTGTGGTCAATATCACACTTCAATTTGAGTTTCTTTTTACTAGAAAAACGGCCACAGTAACATCAAATCGCCACACTGTCTTTAAATATAAAAAAGAACACACGCAAATGACTGGTTGGCTTGTAATTTTGTACAAACACCCAAAAATAAGCATTCGATCAATAACACGATGTACTTACAAATGGGTCAGTGCTTGATTTCAAAAACATATCATAGGAAAAGTAAATGTGGAACAAAAGCAGGTGCAGGACATATACAGACAATGATAAATATATTATGAGCAGAGCTGCGTAGTAGAAGGTGGTAAAATTGAATTGTCATCCACATTAACGCGTCAGTACCGACACGCGATACTTGAGGAAATAAACTATTCTTCTTCGGCTCAATTCTATATATAGTGTCACTGCTTTGTTTTATGCTAAAAAGTACAGATGAGATATTGAAAATTTGAAAATTTTGGACGTTAAAAGGAGAAACGTTTGCAAAAGCGTAGCGGCCGTTAACGTTATATATGTTCTTAACTCCAAGAGAAGAAAGTAGGTGATTCGAGGGACAGTCCTGTATGTATTTATACCATTTGTTCATATATTTACAGATGAGCATGTCTTCGCACATTTTCTTAATTTTACTTAGAGGTTGGAGCTTAAAAAAAATTTGCAGCATATAAAATCGCACTCGGCGTATTTTAGTAAGGATATCATTGGCGATATGAATGATGCATCAAATATTAATGTCACTTTTGATTAAACACTTATTTTAAAATAATTTTGCTTATTTGTATACTTACAACCGATAGATGTAAATTTATGTAAAAAGTTCGTCATTACAGAGTATTAACTTTAAAAAATTAGCATCAAGAAATCTCACTTGAAGGTACAACCAAATACTATATTGTGTACTCTTAAACGTAAATCAATACGTGTATAATTATTAGTTTCCTGGTTACATATAAAAACCTTCTCTTTATTATAACCTCGATTATCACTAGATTGTATAGAAGGAGAAACTTTTCTAAATCAACCTCGTAAACTTTCAAATCATTAAATTAACGAAAAATGGTAGACAATTTTGATTTCATCTAAAGTATAAAAGTCTCAAGTCTCCACTGATTATGACGTTAAAAATGCTTATTGTTCTTTTAAGAAACAAAAAATTATTCTTCAATAGTACTACCTCAATTTAAAATGAATTTTCCTTAACGATAATCATTATAGCTTTACAGAACAAACAATACACAATTAATAAGCAAAAAGGCAGAAAATCTAAATAAATTGCTTCAGACCTTTTTGCTTTGTATAAAAATACTTTCCACATACTTAAATCAGATATTAGCCAAAAAATTATATATTATTACAATGAAGACTAATGACTTCTAGCCTTTTTTTTGCATTAAAAATTACCTGCCTTTTTTATAAAAAAAAAAACTTAAGTTATAATAAGTAACATAAAGTCAAAGCACCCATTCAAGTACAAACAGTACTTATTGAACTATAAAACGTGTTTTGGTTGTGCAAAAATTCTATGATAGCACTGTTATTATAATTAAAAAAAATTATAAAAAAATAAACCTATTATTCATATCTTATATAAAAAAACTATTGAGCATATTAATACCTACAGCAGAAATTGAAAACCAAATTTCTAAATTACACAAAAACAGGGAAATTATTTTATGTTAGAAGTTTTATTAATTCTCAAATTCTACTTTTATTAGTAAATCTATAATATTGTACAGCGTCAAAAATCTATGATGTACAGTTTATAGAAAAAAATTTTTTATTTGAGAAAAATCCAGTTTAATACCGTGTGATACTATAACACATCAAGTTCTAATTACATGCACTAATATTTGGATTTGGTACGCTAATGATACATCAAATTTTTTTAAAATCAAAAACATGAACAAATTGACGTAGTGCTAATTAACTGATGTAAATGAATTAGAAAATTATTCGATAAACAGCTACAGTTGCTGACTAATTTTTTACGTTACTAAAAAATTTTAATAAATAAATATTTCAAAAATGATAATATTTATTGCCGAAAAGATTCTTGTTATATATAGTGTATCTCCAATAGAAAATATCTTTATGCCTACGATGCATTGCTTTGAAATTCTGTCATGTAATAGTTTCTTTGCCACTTGTTCTACGGCGATTGGCTTCTGTTTTGTTTGTTTTAGGAAATAAAATAAAAAGAGGGGAAGTTAGGAAGGGGTTGACTATGTCAATGGGCGTTCCTTTTCTCCCACTTCATGGCCAGAAAATTTTCGTAGTGGGAAAGGGAATTCCAAGCCCTTCAAGGCACAGCCCCAACACGTCACTGTCTCGCAGTGCGTCAACTAGACAACACCTCAACCCCAAGTGATCACTGTGTACTACGTTTCCGATACAAGTTGTCAAAGAAGTTTAGTGCTCGAATAGATATTCGTTTGTGAAAAGTGTCCTGTAAAACTCGAGAAGTCACAACTTTCAGCATCCAAAAGGTGTCCATCCCAGCCGTGCCCAGCTTCATTTAAGGAGTTCCCGGAAGTCATTGTCTGCGTCACGAGAATCAAGTTAACAAGTAAGTGCATCTTTAAATCCTCTCTCTGGCAGAAATAGATGCGTCTCGATCTCATTGAATTTTTTTTTGTTTCCTTTTGAGTGATG
Organism: Copidosoma floridanum; assembly: GCF_036245765.1. Lineage (NCBI taxonomy): Eukaryota > Metazoa > Arthropoda > Insecta > Hymenoptera > Encyrtidae > Copidosoma > Copidosoma floridanum. Next base: position 45,961 of record NW_028321915.1, on the reverse strand, counting down.
TACTTTTTTCCTACAAACTAAGCAGAAAAATGCACCACATAAAACTAAAAGCTATCATTGATGTAGTATAAGAAAGTAAAAAATTTTTTTATCTTTATCGTTTCTTTGCTTCTTATTATCATTTCAAGTATGCCGTCTAAATAATGAAAATTTCACTTTTACTCTCTTCTTAGAAGTGCGTGCAAATAATATAATATTTGACGTAAGTTTTTACTATTAAAATGCAGTATTGGTAAAGAAAAGCTTAAATTTTGTTGTGCTAACACAATAAAAGCAATTCCTTACTCATTAAAGTAGTTAATTAAAAAAATTTTTTTGGTTTAACATAGTTTTTTTTTATTAATAAAACAAGTGCTAAACTTTTGCATAAACAGCTGTAATTTTATTTGAAGTAACTCATCAAGCACAACCAAGCTTTCCTTCGTTAAGAAATTCTATGAAACTAGGTAAACAAAACTCTCAAGATAAACACTTAGTTGATGTTTAAGACGTCAGAAAAAATGGTGGACGAAACAAACAATGGTTAAAAACCGTTTAAAAAGTACAAAAGTCAATAAAATTTAAACAATTTAGCTGTGCTTCGTTTTCGGATGTCTCTAACTACCAACTCACAATACTTATCAACATTTTAAATGTCATTTAAGTGATGTATTTTTTTAATACAAAAAAACCAGAGTTCTGCACCATATGTAACTGAAAGTTATTATTCAAGCTACACATAAAATTAAATATCTACTTTTGATGCCGTTATTTAAAAAAAAAAAAATTTTTTTTAATGGGACTTATCAAAAACATTATTTAAATTTTCTCCATCTTTACTATAAATATGTGTCAAAAAAAAATGTTTAAAATCAATTCTCACTACTAAAATGACAATGGAAATAATTTTTTACACATTAAAGTAGTTAATTAACAGAAAAATTTTTGTTAAACATAATTTCATTTTTACTATTAAAACTAGTGCTAAATTTTCGCAAAAAAAATACTAACTCAACTTGTTGTAAATCAACTAGCGTAATCAAGCTATCCTTCAACGTTAGATTATACAGAACTTGAATACTTTTTCGAAAGTTACGGAAACTGTAGAAAGCACTTCATCATTTTTTTGCACTCTAAAAATTGAATTTTCATCAATTTGATTTGGGTTTTCTACTTTTTCAATCTTTGATTTACTATAATAATAGAAATATAAAAGATAACATTTTACTTTAATCCTAAGTATAGAATATTATAAAAATTGGCTGTTTAAAAACCTAAAAATTCACTGCCTTATAAAAAACTAAATGAAGCTCTTTGTACAAACTAGAGTTTTCCATATCCAAAGTTAAAAGAAATTGTAGGCAGAAAAAAATAACAGAAATAATTGTTTAAAAGTTAAAAGATTAAATAAAATCCGTATGCGTACGACTACCATTACACTGCATTTATCGACATTCTAAAAAAAGTAAAACTTATTTAATAATTTTTATTGTTCTTTTAAATAACTTCTAATGATATACTAAGGCAAAAACATGGTTTAAAGGGTAGAAGAGGCTAGGATTATTTTGAAATTAAGTATGTGAATAAATAAAATTGTTGATAAAGTTATGTGCCCCAACCTAAATTTTACGATCAAAGCATGTTCCTGCTTCCTCCAAATTTCTGAAACAAAATATACGTGCAGCTCCTGTACATGATTTTAATATTATTTAGATTTGAAAAAGGAATGTTCCTGAAATTTTTTGAAGTATAAAGTCTAATGACATAATTATTTTATTTTACAAAATGTTTATTGAATTTTACGATTCATTAAAAAATAAAAAAGAGTAACATAAATAAACAATAATGTGGCATCTTTAAAACAAGAATATAGTGTCAAGTAGTGGTCCCGTTGTGTAAACATTGTATTTAAATTAGATTTAATCTTGGATTTGCTATGTATTGGTAGTTGTACTGGCGAAAAATAGTATCGATTTTACTATCTTGTACAAAATACGTATTTATTTAAATTTGTTAGGAAACGTTTGAATTCTCTTTACATATTTTTAGCCAAAAATGATGAAGCTCACCAGCCTCATTGTTATATCGGCCGTTGTCTTATTCATGCCATGTGATTCAGCAAAAAAGATGGAAAGTCAAGTTCCTGTAATTTTGGATGTACAAAAGTTCTATGCGACCACCAGCATAGGAATTATTTATAGGAGCAACGAAGGTGAGTAAAAGTAAAGCGATTATAAAAAGTTATTAATAGTAAATATCAACAATTTTTCTCTAAAATCCGCAGACATACATTCGGTGGTTAACATGGTGAAAGAATTTTCGCGAAAAATGGTATACTCCGTAGCTTCGACTATATCAGATCTTCCAGAAAAGTATCCGAAACTAAGAAATTACTCAAAAACCCTTTTTGTGGTGTTTTTAAATACTGACAATGATTTTGACAAATTCACGCACTTCTCGAGGCACCACAACCTTTCGCCTCACGTATGGCTATTATTATTTCGGCCTGTCATTACTGAACAAATTGACAACACTTGCCGATATCCTAAAAAGAATTACCTCCACTTGAATATAAAAAGTGAAGTCTTAATAAGATGCGGAGATAATAAAGACATAAATGAATGGTTTGCTGTCGGTCCCCAAAATGAATTACACGTTAATAAATTATTCGAGTGGAGCAAGAAGGACGGATTGATTATAACAGACAAACAAGCCTCATCAAGTGTAGTTGAGAGACGAAGGAATCTGACGGGTGCGTCGGCTATAATTAATGATAAGGTAACGAATTGTTTTAGTAAAAATTGTTTTATTTTGAAATATCACAATTATTGCATTCACAAAAACTTGATTATTTTTCTTTAATGTTCGTAGATTTCTACTTTTTATTCTAAAATAGTGGAAGATTTCGCATCTAACACAGGATTAGCATATAAGTATAAAAATGGCTCCCATATCAATAGTAAATCAAATACAAGTGTCAACAGTACAGTTATTAATTCCACAAAATTATTAAGTGAAAGTATTATTCTTCCCGGCAAGTTTTTATCGAACAAAAATTTGGATAATTATGACGTAACGATTGAAATTATGGATTTTCAAGATACATTATACTATAAATTACCGGGTACCATGGAGGTTCCATGGAGTGCTTATTTCGAGGTGAAATATTTGAATTGTAAAATATTCATGGCTTGATTTCTTTATTACGTTCTTTCTATTTTATTGAATAGGTTTTCAGCAAACGCATTTGGATTTTCTTGATTATACTTATAGCTATTTCATCAATTCTATTTAGCGTAATTTTAGTATTACATAATGATAGAAGAGGATTTATTTTTAAACTGTCGGACAGTTTTTTAAACGTGTGGCGTATGTTCGTCCATCAGGAATTTACAGGTAAACTGTTTAAGATGGTTTATTCAATAATGCAGCAAAGATGTTAAATTTATGTTATTTATACCATATTGTACAAGATTGTCATTATAAAGTACAATTAGTAGGTAAAATTATATTTAACAAAGATTGGGTTGTTTTAATTAAATAATAGAACTAGATCATCACTCTTAAAAAATGAAAATTTTTATGCATACTTTTAAAAAATATTATACCCATGCGTAAATATACACGAATATGAGGTAATTGATGAAATGCTTACCATGAACCCATTCGATTTTATTATGAATTTTTAGATTACCATTATATTATCATTTATTTTTTAATACTTTTTATTATAGCGATATCCTACATGTCATGATGCTTTCTTTCTTCATAATAATATATCCTAAATTAGTTTTTAGGCGCAACAAAATTATGGCAGTGCCTTATAATTTTGTCAGAGAATAAAAAGAAGCCACTTCAAAATCATGTATTTTCAATATAAAACAAATTTTAATTTCAGTATGTGGGTGATCTTGTACACGTTTTAAGGAAAAATTTGAGCCCAGCTGAGTTAAAAATAATTCAGCAATGGTCAAATAACAAGTGGTCAGCTTTTTTACTGAAAATCTGTGAGGTTTCAGTTCATACATCTCCATTAATTTTTGTTCAAAATATGTCCAAGAATCGGAATAAACTTAATGCTTACCAAAATTGAAAAATTTTCTCGGTTGCTTATGTAGTTTGCTAATAACAATTAATGACAGAAAAATAATGACGAATTTCATGGTTTATCATCTTTAGGAGGTAAAAATACACAATATTTAAAAAATTCCGTGGACTCGAATCCCCTCATAAATCTCAATTCTATTTTAATAACTCTATAGCTATAAAATACTAACCACCTGCAGGTGATCCATAACGTGAAGACAAATACTTTTTTTAAACAAGAAGTGTGCAAAGAAATTTAGAAAAAATAAGAAATTTAAAAAAAAAGCTTTTTAAGGAGGTTTGGGAGGATCATTTAGAGAGGCGAGGAACGGGGAGGCCCCTCCCCGCTCGCGCATCTGGGCCCCCTTTGCCGCAGCTGCTCTTGTCCTCTACAATTTTTAAACTGTACGACTGTAACTGCTTATATTTTTTAAAAATGCCTGGCAAGGTTTGATTTTTTTTTGTCGAGCATCTTCCTTTCGTACCAAGTTATCTATAAAAACTTTTTTTTCAATCCAACACATTTAGAATATACCTTAATTTTAATTAAAAGGCAAACCTAACCTTGCTCTCTCATAAGAGACCGTGTTAAACTGTCAATTTTTCATAATTTATTTTCTCGAAAATTTCCGCTCATAAAAAATCTAGAAAAATGTATGTGCACTCCTAAAATGCTCAAATATAACATACATTTTTTGGCACGTTTCTCCATTTTGAACTTCTCTCACAAACTTCCTTAAATGGCAGAAGGAGGTGTTTTTTCCACTAACTTGGTAAAACAATTTTCCACAATTTCTGGAATCTTTATTTTAAAAAATAAAAAAATCACAGATGATTATTCAAGTTTGCAAAATGTACGTCTTTGATCTTGTTAATCATCATATACTCTTGAATATAATTTAAGAACCCTAAAAATTTAGGTACACTTATACAATGAAATTGCCTGTCTATACATACATTTTTTTTAATTTACAGATGAACAATTCAATTTCGTATCATCCAAGATGGCAAGACTATCGCTATATCTGACAGCGTTCATTATTATTTCAATGTACGCAGGCTGTTTCACAAGTTTTGCTACAGTTTCAATACCACACATTCCATTTAGAAATGCGCGTGGATTTCTAGCGGACAAAACATATCAGTTGATTATTGTAAAAAACACTGACTCATTAACGTTTTTCTCGGTAATTTTGTAAAGTTTTAATTGAATATATCAACTACATTGTACTTAAAAACTTTATCCAATGATATTTTATTAGAGCTCAAAGGACAATATAAATGACGAACTGAGACAGTTTTTGAAAGATGAGAATAGTCTACCTACAACCCTCCAAGAGGCTATACAGCAGGTAATGTAAAATATTTAACTTACGTTGATAATTTTTAAAGATACTTAACAATGCATCACCTTTCTCAATAGCATTTAAAAATTATTTTTAACACTTTTATTTGTAATGGTGGTAAGACTATTTGTCAAAAGATATTTTTTTTTTTATATTCTACCGTAGACAAAAGTTTTGGCACCCAAAGAATTTGTGTAAATGTCATTAAGAATTATCTTTAACATTTCATTAAAAAAATAGTAATACAAAGATATTATTAAACGTTATAATGTAATTTTTTATTTTTGGAGACGGTTATACAAATTATTCGTATAGATCTATGTTTGTGTGTCCGTGCGTTGTGTGCAATAAATACGGTTCTATACTAGTACACTTTAAACTAGAGCAATTCTAGAAAATTTTTGAAAGATGTACAAATTTAATAAATTAAAATAGAATACTTTTTAGCGTGTTAATCTTAGAAACTTTTTTTAATTGTAGGTATGCAAGGAAAGGGTAGTTCTCTATAACATTGGTTATTCATGGAGTCAAGTAACTTTCAAAAAACCTTGCGAAATCTTAGCTATTCCACTAGGTAACTTTAGAAAAAAAGGTATAGTTTTGAACAAAGGAGATCCACTTCTTCAATTTTTAAATCATCAGTAAGTATTTTCATATAAAAATTTATGATAGACAATTTTAACAATACAAATTTTTTTCAGCATTCAAAAGTATAGAGAGAATGGAATCATTTCTCGAAAAAAAAACGAAAATCGGGCCAAATTCGGTATTAAAAAAGAAGTTTCATTTACATCATTAGGTCTTTCTGAAGTCACTCCACTGTTTGTGTTTTTATTAAGTGGATTTTCCCTAAGTCTAATCATATTTTTGTATGAGAAATGTCACAGACAGATCGTAAAGTATTTTGTAAAAAAATCATGTAGAAGAATCAAGAAACTTAAAAAACCGAAGAAAAACAACCGTTTGTATAATGATGGAAAGCCTTTTTCAATTTATTCTCAGTACAGAGAGCCACAGCCACGCCCTTTGTGGCCTTATACCCCATAAGAAGATTGTAGTGGTACAGTAAACAACAAAAATAAATTTTTAAATGATATACTTTTAATAAGAGTTACCTCATAAGCTGTTAGTTTACCATACACGAATAAAATTGAAAAAGTAATCATGAGTAGAAAAGAGTAGTTTTTGTATCATGTGCGCAAAGAAAAGATATCTCCCTCAGAAGCCGAGATTTATGTATATTAGTTATTAACTTGCAAAACTCGTTTTTCTGCTTAATTATGCCATAGATTTAACGCTCATGGTAAGAAAATTACTCCTAAATATAGATTTTCTACTGACCTGTACCAACTACATACATATTTCTCCACGACATTTTGCAATAATTCTAGGTTAATAAATTTAAAATATATTGGAGCTAGACTCACTGAAATTTTAATTGATAATTTTAATCGTAATTGATTTCATTGTCCTTGTTTTTTAAGCGATACCAGTAGAACTTAATAGTATTTATTGATTTACAGTTTACAATTACAGATGAGCCACTATGTTCAAGACTTTCTTTAAAAACTGTATATATATGTATACTACTTACACAACATATACATATCAATGTGTCACTCAAACTTATGAAGCTCTCCACACGAACCTATATATTTGACCGGAAATGTTTCTGATTTTATTGTACGGAGAACTGGAAGTTGGGCCTCCTAAAATATCAAGTGATTTATTTGTAGTAATCAAAGGAGTGCTTGGTTCTTGACGAATTTAAAAAAAAAAAAAAGAAACATCATCTTAAAATGCAGGGCTGTAATCTAAAACTTCAAATAGAATAGCTATATTTAATGATTATTATGTCATTTGGATTCAAACTGATCAGACATTGAGGGTGATTCCACCGTCAGATGGCAAAAATGTGCCAGGTGGCTTCTGCAAGGCACCTTACGGAGGGTCAAGGCACAGTGTGTCAGATGAGCCACTATGTTCAAGACTTTCTTTAGAAACTGTGTATATATGTATATTACTCACACAACATATACATATCGATGTGTCACTCAAACTTATGAAGCTCACAGACGTGAGATTCCGAGCCAGTGATTGGCTGATTAGGATTGTGTGTGTGTTGGTCCTGAGTACAGCAAACAGAAGAGCCAATCAAAAGAAGCTCCTGCATCTGACACACTGTGCCCTGACCCTCTGTGAAGTGCCTATAAGTGCTTATAGGAACATTTCAAAATTATTCATAATTCACATAATTACTTGACTTATGAAGGTTAAATAAAAAATGTAAAGATTCAATTATTTTGAAAAATAATTATTGTTCGTATATTTTTTATTCTACAATACAAGATCTGCAGTTAAAAATTCGCAAAGTCCTATATTTTTTCATTAAATGTTAATTATGAGTTAAATGTTAAATAAAAGTAAGTGTTTATAATACTTTTAGTGTTATGCAGTAAATGAATTTGTAATTTTCATAAAAGTGTTAAAATAAATATTATAAGAGTTCATTAGTTTGAATTTTTTTTATTTATCCTCTATATTCTTTTTTTTTACTTTAGTTATTTACCAAAGAACATGGTGAAAAAGTAGGAAGGTAAATAATTTATTTTTTTTTAAATACGAAGACAGAAAGTTCAATTAGAATTCGATGGAAAAATTACAGAAAATAATGTTCAATTGTTACAAGCACATGCTAATAAGATTAAAATTTTAACTCCCTTGTGAGTAGTGTTTAGCCGTCATATAAAATGTTTGCTCATTAAAAATGTATTGGTCAAGAAATTCTTAGTTGTACACTGTATACATGTTAATATACTATTTATTGCATTAAAAAATTGTTGTGTTAAAAGAAAAACCGTCATCTTTGTATTTTTTAATTATGCTTTTGTTTTTCTAAATTTTATTTTAAATTTTTCATTGTGTAGTATAATATCTCTGTTTCACTAAATTGGATCGTATTTTAAATAATATATTTAAAAAAGTATTTTTTTGTCAGGTACTTCGTATTAAAAATAAAAATTTTTAATTCTTAGAAAAATTAACTTATAACATCAATGATCTTAGCTTACTTCAACCTTAACAAAATACTTTTTATTGTTTGGCGGATGTTATTTAAAGGAGTTATAGTGCAGAAAAATAAGTAACAAACTGGACAGTTTTTGTCACTGTCAATTATGAGGAAAAAAGAGGTGGCTGAAAAAAAACTAAAATAATTCTTCAATAGTTACTATTCTAATTTTCTTTAATAATATTTTTTATAGGCATTTAAATCTTGCATATAAATATTTTTTCTAAAACTGTTGTTTGGCATAACATTTTAGCCTTGTCAAATAACTTAAAATCTGTGAAACCATTTGTAACAACAAAATCAAGAGAAAATTTTGTTATAAATTATCCTACGGTACCTACTAGATTACAAAAATTTTTTTAGTAGACTTTCCAACTATAAGTATCTCGATTGAGTGTAGGATAAAAAAAATAGCACTTGATATTATTATAAAGAAAATCGACAACTGTATAAATGTAATACTCAACTTATTTTATGAAGTGTTCGAATTTTAATTTTATTTTCTGTATTAATATGATAAAAACTATGAGATCTCAAAGTTATTTTAGTTGACTATTTGTGAATAAAATAAATTAGACAGTATAATGACATTATTCATTACATCTCTTTTTTATATTATCTTTTAGTTACTGTAACCATAAATCGACATTTATAAGGTTGATCACAGTCTATTTATGAATAGCTGGAGCATATAAATACAAGACATTGTCCGAGTCAAGCCACGCCTCAGCCTTATCCGAATCATTCTTATCTGGAATCTTACATATTAAGGTGATTTCTCGGGAAGCGTTTTCGTCCTCACCTTCTTTAACTATCTTTATGCCCGTAACTAAAACGAATTTACCACTGACCTGAAAATTAAACATACTTTTCTCACCAACATATTTTATTATCATAAAATAATTTTCATGCGTGTAAATAAAATAGTATTATGAAACATCCAACGGGTTTAATATTTCATTTATACCTATTGGCTCATAAAATTTCTTGACGAAGTATAGCATAAGACTAGTCAGCACATACTTTTTTAATTTTAGTCAAGCATTTAACACGAGTAAAATTTAATACTTAAAAAGTAAAACCAGACAATGACTTAGACAAAGAATTTCTGTACTTACGTTGACGTTAAGCGTATTCGGAACAAATGTAGTAGAATCTATTCCCTGTAGATGGGTGCCCTGCAAATACGCCACTTTATTGAATTTTCGAGTAATGTTAAGAAATCGAGATATTCGTCTTTAATTGATCGTTTCCTCACCTCATCATTATCGGCGGCTGAGATACGAGGATCATCCTTAGATATCGGCTCAATCTCCAACTGCCTCGTCTCTTGGGAAGTGTTGCTGGGAGATGTAATCTCGTGACCCGCTAACATTGTTGAATTGGGATTTTCAATATCTGATGGTATATTTAGACCCGGGTCGTCGTCATATGATTCCAGTGTTTCGTCAGACATTTTGATAAAAATACTATTGTGACGTGGCTTTTTCGATTGACAAAAAAATAAAGGCACGAATTGCGGTTAAAGTAACTTTATTGTAACCTCTTGAGACAAGTAGGGCGTGTCTCTAACGGCTCTAGATAATATACCCGACTTACCAAAGATTAGTAAGACTCGACTAACTTCGCTTTTCTTCTCTATTTTACTAGCTTCTCTCGTCTATTCCCCCACCTTTGAAAATTTAGGCCGAAAAAAGCGCACAGGTATTGCAATAAGAGTTGGGGTACAGATGAGGCAAATAAACAATACTTGCCGCCAATCTCACAAAAGTTGAAGAACTTGACAAATAGTAAAGATACACAGTGAGTATGCGATGTCGTCTTGCCATTAAGAGTTATATCGGTAGAAAAAAATTTACATTAGTGACATAGTTGACAAATGAAATAAAATAAAAATAATTTTAATGAATAAAATTTGTCTATTTTTATTATTTAAAAGCGGTTATGAATAGTACCAACAAACTAGGATTATATTGATTATAGAAGTCAGTAAGAATGAGATCAATTGTTACTTCGTCGGAAATTACTTCCTATCACAATATGGTCCACAATCTTTAAAGATTAAGTCAACTTGCTGTCAGATCTTACACGAATAAATTCTCACGGTTACAGTTTTGATCGTTTTATTATGAAGAGAAACTGTTTTGACCTTCAATGCTAAATCATTTTTTTTTCTCCTCAAATCGACGCTTCTATCAAGCACAACGAATTTGCTATAAAGTAAAAAACGATTATGCTTTATTATGTGTTTGCACATCAGTTTAAAAAAAAGGTAAAATCCAATAAAACAAATCGATGTATAAAATGTCGATGTAATTAGCATGTAATATTAATTATTTCACTTGAAAACGGATTAAATATACTTCTTCTTTAAACGAAATCCTAACTTTAAGCCTGTGGTCAACATCATACTTTAATTTTTTTTGGTTTTTCCTTAACACTACATTGACATCAAGTATAAAAAAAGTACACACACCAACGAATAGCTGATTTGTGATTTTATTCAAACACCCAAAAAAAGCGTTCGATCAATACCATGATGTACTTACAAATGGGTCAGCGATTGATCCAGTAATCAGATCATAGGAAAAATAAATGTCGAACAAAAGCAGGTGCAGGACCTACACAAAGAATTGTAAATATATTATGAGCAGAGCTGCGTAGAAGAAGGTGGTAAAATTAAATTGTCATCGACATTAACGCGTCAGTACTGACACGCGATATTTAAGAGAATAAGCTTCTCTTCCTCTGCTCAATTCTATATATATAGGGTCGCTTTTTGGTTTTATGCTGGAAAGTACAGATAAGATATTGAAAAGTGGTTAAAACTTTGGACGTTAAAAAAGGAAACGTTTCCAAAAGCGTAGCGTGCGTTCTAATTATTTATGTTTTTAACCGCAAGAGAAGAAAGTAGGTGCTTCGAGGGACGGTCCTGTATGTATTTATACCATTCGTTAATGTATCTACAGATGAGGATGTGTTGGCACATTTTCTTAATTTTACTTGTACTTAAAGGTCGGAGCTTTAAAAAATTTTTCTATGTAGAAGTTAATGTAAAAAGGATCATTAATGTTCAAATTGACATATATATGCGCTTTGCAGACAACAATTTTAGCTAACCGACAAGTGAAATCGCATACGGTATAGGTAAAGCGTGTGCAACTCTTGTTTTAACCCTCAATTATATGTATATGTATAAATTTTACAACCATTTTTGAGAACTGTTTTCAAAGTGTAAAAGTCTCAAGTTTCTACAACTTATGACATTTCATGAATACCGGCCTTCTAAAAAATAAAAAATACTCCTTTAATTGTACAACCTTATTTTAAGATACATTTACCTTGATGGTAGTTATTTTAAGTCTTATAGCTTTACATAAAAATAATACATTATTATGTATTCATAGAAAGAAAGGCAGAAGATCTTAATAAATTGCTTTTGACCTTTTTGCTTTGTATGAAAATACTTTTCACATATTTAAATCAGATATAAGCCAAAAAATTATATATTATTATTCAGCAGATGTCCCACTGATAATGAAGCAAATTATACAACAACGAAGGCCAATGACTTTCAGCCTTTTTTCTGGCATTACCAATTACCTGCTTTTTTTATAAAAAAAAAAACTTTAGTTATAATAAGTAACATAAAGTTCAAGCACCCATTTAAGTACAGACAGTACTTATTAAATTATAGAACATTTTTTAGTGGTGCAAAAATTTTATGATAGCACTGCTATTAAAATTTAAAAAAAATTACAAGGAAACACATTCATGATTTATATCTTATATAATAAAACTATTGAGCATATTAATATCCACAGCAGTTATTGAACACCGAATGTCTAAATTGCATAAAAAACAGGGAAATCATTTCATGTTAGAAGTTTGATCCATTCTTAAATTCTACTTCTACTAGTAAATCTATCATATTATAAAGCGCCAAAAATCTATGATGTATAGTTTATAGAAAAAAAATTTTTATTTAAGAAGAATCCAATTGAATACCGTATACTGGTACAAAACATCAAGTTCTAATTACATGCACACATATTTGGATTTGGTACGCTAATGATACATCGATTTTTTTTAAATGAGAAACATGAACAAATTGACGTACAGCTAATTAACTGATGTAAATGAATGAGAAAATTATTTAATAAACAGCTACAGTTGCTGACTAATTTTTTACGTTACTAAAAAACTTTAACAGTTAAATATTTCGAAAAATGATAATATTCATTAAAGAAATGTTACTTGTTACATACAGTGTATCTCCAATTGAAAGTAGCTTGAAGCCTATATGGTGCATTACTTTGAAATTCTGTCATGTATTGGTTTCTTTGCCACTTGTCCTACGACGATTGGCTTCTGTTTTGTTTGTTTTGAGAAATACAAATAAAACAAGGAGAAGTTGGGAAGGGGTTGACTGTATGTCGATGGGTGTGACTTTTCTCTCACTTAACGGCCAGAAAGTTTTGGTATAGTGGGAAAAGGAATCCCAAACCCTTTTAAGCCGTGGCGTAGCCAGGATGACCAGATCTGATAACTAACAGCCAAATTGGCGATTTTTGACCAACCATCGCGTAAAATTTTTTTATATTTTGCACTTAGATATTTTTTGGTAACTTTACCTAAAGCTCCCCAGTATAAACTCAGCGTCAAGCAAATACATGTACTTTTTATTGTATAAAATATTGAAGGCCAAGCGCCCACTTAATAATTACGATTGAACATTTCTGAAGTTCGTTTTTAGCTGTAGCTGTAGGATAGGCGAATCCTGTGGTTCTGAAACTTGGCTCAAGGAATCGAGAAAGTAAAATCAGTGCTTCATGTGCCTAGTACCTCAGGGTGGTTCTCAAACGAATCCAATATTTTATTTATGTCTATATAAATTTTTATTTTGTGGTTGGTTGATTGACGATTCTTTTATTTTTTTTTATTGTTTATTTTAAAATAAACCTCTTATTTATTTAAAATTTGTTCTGCACTTTTTTCTATTGTATCTTGTTACCTAATGCAGAGACAAAAAAATTGTTCCAAGAATAAGTGAAAAACATTTTATGCATTAGTTATTTATGCTAATAAAAATTGTGTGGCAAGTTGTTATAAAAAAAAAAGCTTGATTTTTCGTAGAACAAAGACCAAGTTACTGTATGTATTGAATATCGAAAAGATTTGAAGATAACAAAAAAAATAGGAAACAGTTAACTATTTTTTTTTTAGGCATTTTACACTTACGGGTTTTTAGTAGCTAACATTTTTATTTTCTAATACTAAACGTATATGATGTTGAAAACAAATGTTACACTGTATTTTTAAAAATAATACAGACACAAAAGGTAGTACAATTTACCTCATACACCGTATCACATGCGTTATACGTATATTTTTTGCTTAACTTTTATGCTATTCATCTTGCAAAAAGTGCACTTTCCTTAAAATAAAATTTTTTTAACTCATTTCCGACCAATTGTATTTTTTTCATTTTTATTGATATAAAAATGTCATACATTTTTTTTCAATGAAACAATTTTTTTTTTTACAATACGAAATAAATATTTTCCAAACCAAAAAAAGGGGGGCTTATTCAACGAGAATAAAGTTTATTGCAAAGTTTTTTGATAAATATATTTTAATACTATATAATGTCCATAACTTGCATCATATTGCTGATGATGTCAAAAATATGAAGTGTTTGTTAAATGAATTTTGAGCTTTTGATTTTGAAAGCACTCTAGGAGTAACAGAAGAGCAGATTGCCAGTGGATACAAGTCTCTCGTTCAGCTATGCAAAAAAATTGAAGAGAAACGCTTAATAAACAATAAAAAAAAAAAAAGAAATACAATCCAATTACAAAATCCAGTAAAAACCATAAACAAATTTATTTGAAAAAAGTTAATTACATGGGATGTGACATTTCGATTCAAGAACCAAACAATGTTGTGTTGACAAAAGACTCTGTAAAGTGATAAAAATTAAACGAATGGGTATGAATCCAACCAGTGCTCTTGGCGATTTTAAAGTAACTGGAGAGCAGTCACTTATTCTCGGACCTGACTTTACGTACCCGAGCGATTAAACACTTATAAATATGTAGAAAGTCAAAAAAGATTGTGAAAAGAAAGTGGAAAATTTCAACACGAATAATATACAATCGAAACTAATTTTATTTAAAATTTTTGAGCTTTTGGAAGATGATAGTACATTGTTCATCGTTCCACTGCTACATTAATGTTAAAAATATATATAGGCTGTACATAGGAAAGTGTATTTTACAATGACGAAAGCGTATGATTATAACATTGACAGTGCTTACTGTGTGTGCATCATTACACGTGCATACGGAAGCAATTGGCAAACTAAGTGAATTAATTGTTATTATTTGCATAAACAGTGAAAGGTGTTAGTAACTACGTGAGACAACTGTTAACCTAAACAATTATTGTGTTAGTGTCGATGTATATACGTAATTCGAAATTCTTAGAGGTTATAATAAAGTAAACACTGCAGTTTGTTTCACCGACTACTTTTAATCTTTATCAGTATCAAATTTGTACTCTGTAGAGGTAAAAAACTAAATTTTTTTTCTTATTACTATGATGACCTTTTGTACATGATGAGTTTCATTACAGATGAACAGTAAATTTTACATAGTAAAAATTGATAGCAGCGCAAAAGAAATTTCTGAGCCTTTCATTGTACATGTTACTTTTATTGGTGTTGATAACGTAACAGGCCAAAGATACAACATTTTATATGCCTCTTCCATGGACAGACGATAATATTCAAGTCATATCCAACTTTGTAAGCAGTAGTGCAATTCCACCGCCTACTTTGTCTTACTTATAAAATTTTCAAAATGTATATATATATTTTAGATACGTACGAAGAAGCATTGAAACATCTGAGCTCTATGACATTCATACCCAAGAAACCTCGATCTTTGTTAACTATATCTCAAACAACGTGCTCAGAAGCAGGGAAAAGTATATCTTTAAAATCAAATGCTTCATCGTCAAAAGTCATTGACAAAACTTCGACGTATAACATGTACATCTTATTTTGTGTTCAAAGCCTTTCAGAGGCAATAAAGACTGGTACTGCAAGTCTTGCTGAAAATGTTGAGGAACAATCAAAAGGTTTTAATGTATAATCATCTGTATGTATAAATATTCTTTACACGCATTCGTGTAGTAACCATTGCGTACGCAATTATTTTTCACAAATCCACTATGAAAATATATACGAAATATATCTTGAATTATCAAACCTATCCTTATGTTGTAAATTCATAAATAAAGAATAGATGATAAAGATGAATAAAGTAAAGTTAATAACAGTTTAGATAATAATAGATAAATAAAGTATAAATAGACATAATTTTATTATTAATTGATTTCTCGCTTGGGCGTTGGTGAAACATTTCGAATTGAAATGTATATTAATAAGTAAAAACTTAAAAGTTGGCTTTGTTTCACAATGTTTTATTATTCGCAGACAGCTGTTTTGGCAGTTGCGCCATTGTCAGATGCTCGACATACACTGAATGGTCTATGTACATCAGTTCGCTAAGGTCAAGTACAAGTATTACAAATGTAGTTGTCGCTCAAAGGTATGATATGTATGCGTCTGTGTTTGAGTGCCTTATGAGATACGATGTATTACATTTTCTATTATTGGAGATAGAGTAAAATTAATTTGATCGTTCGTTATGGATTTATTGTGTTTTTTTGCTAATTCTATTTCTATTGTCTCAAACAGATTCAATTTAAAACTTTTAGGTAAACTGTGTAGTAACTTTATATTATTTTCATCTAGGAAATGCGCATTAGAATTACAGTGTTCACTAAAACCCGTCGTATTGCGATCTTCATAAAGAGACTTTTTGTGCTCCTTTATACGTTTGGAAAGGGCACGTCCTGTCTGTCCAATATATATGGCATCGCATTCGGAACAATTAATCTGATAAACTCCACATTTCTGTAAAATACCAACTTTTTCCTTATTATTACATAAAATGGATGTCAAGTTACGTTTATTGACCATAATTGTATTTACATTTTGTTTTTTTTAAAAATTACTTATTTTATTGGATACTATGGGAACATAATTCAACATATTAAATTTTTCGGTTTGTTTTGCGACTGCGTAAAAATATTTTGAAATAAGTCTATTTTTTATTTTAAAAATTAGATTATCTATGAGGTTTTTATTGTAACCATTATTAATTGCTAAACATTTTAATGGATTGATTTCCTTTTCGTAATAAGATTTTGTTAACGGTACTGTTAATAATCTATATACAAAAGAGTAAAATGCACTCATTTTTATATTGATGGACTGCTTTGAGTCGTACGGTACTAACGTATCTGTGAAAGTTGGTTTTCTATAAATTTCATACAACAACTCACCGTCTTTTCGTGTTATTTTTAGATCCAGAAAATTTAAACTATTGTCATGTTCAGCTTCTGCTGTAAATTTTATACCCGGTACTAAATCATTTATGTAGCTGAGAAAACTGGTCATTGTCCTCTCTGTACCCTTCCAGATGCAAAACACATCATCGACATACCTCGACCAGTGTAAAACATTACTGGTGAGGAGGGAGGTCGAATCGAATATAAGGTCCTCTACGTATGACATGAATATCTCACTGAGAAGGGGGGTGAGGGGAGAGCCCATTGGAAGACCGTTAAGTTGTAAATAATATTTATTACTGAACTTGAAGTAGCTTTGTTCTAAACAAATGGATATTAATTTTAAAATTTCTTGTTTTGAATCAACACCAGGAAGGGCTATTGTCAACCAGATATTTAATAATATTCTTTAGATGGTCTGTAGGGATGGAGGGAAATAGATTAACAACATCGAATGAAAGCAATCGTGCATAACATGGAATTTTGAGATCTCTAAGTTTATCTATTAGTTGACTTGTTTTTTTAATGCTATGTTTTGGCTTAAAGTTGAGTAAGGAAGGGAGTATTTTATTAAGTTCTTTTGCGAGTAAGTAGGTTGGTGCATTAGTATAAGATACTATTGGTCTCATTGGTATGCCCTCCTTGTGTATTTTAGGTAAGCTGTATAGTACCGGCACCGAAGAATTCATAACAGTTAACATGTGCAAATTACAATCATAGAGTATGTTTGTACAAATTTTTAAAAACTGACTTAGTCTCCCTTTAAAAATTTGCTGTAGGATCAGAATTCAAAATTTTAAAATTATTGTTATTTATTAAAAGTTCTGTCTTTTCAATATAGTCATACTTATTCAAAATGGTAACAGTGTTTCCTTTGTCAGCTTTACATAAAATTAAATCATTATTTTTAAGTTTTTTCTTTAAAGAAATAATACTTTTGAATTCTGAGCTATTGTTAGTTGAAAATTGTTTTTTGTTTTTATTTATTACATCAACGCATTTGTATCTAAAAAGTTGTAGTTCGTTTTTATCTATACCTTTTGATGCTATTTCTGCGTATACAGAAAGTTCGATGAAATCTTTGAAGTTTTTAATGTTAGGACAGTACTTTAAACCTTTATTCAAAATGTTTTTTTCATTTTGTGTGAACGTAACTTCGGATAAGTTCTTGACTCTCGGATAAAAAGAAAAAGAAAAATCAAACTTTGTACTGGATTCCACGGTGGCCGATGACGTAGTCTGTTGTTGTTTATTAACCTTCGTATGTGTGGCAAGTGGTGAATTATTTGCTCTCTGTTGTATTTTGCTGTTCTCCTTCTGTATGAGCCCATCAAGTTTCTTAGTATGTGTTTGGCGGTGTGTGTGTTAAATTTCTCGAACATTATTTCTCGTCTCTTCGTCTAAAATATCAAATTCTACGTTATGGCAGCGTCTAAGTAGTTCGCTGTGTATTAACTTTAAGTGGTGTGACAAATTGCTCCTGATTCTGTACCACTTTTTTAATTCCACATTTAGCCAAAAAGTGTATGCTTTGTCAATCACTGCGGTTGATTCTGTTGATTTATGTCGGCAAATTATCTTTATATATGTGGGGGTACCAAATGTAGTTGTAAACATCTTTTATTAAAATAAAGATGGTTGTTACACTTGTAAAACTTTACTAGACACTTTCTATAAAAGATTGCGAGATATGCTTTGCTAGCATTTAAAAGATTATTAATTGATTTTTTGCTTTTGCGTTGGTGAAACATTTCGAATCAAAATGTATATTAATAAGTTAATAAGCATATATATTGGACAGACAGGACGTGCCCTTTCCGAACGTATATAGGAGCACAAAAAGTCTATTTATAATGATCGCAATACGACGGGTTTTAGTGAACATTGTAATTCTATTGCGCATTTCCTAGATGAAAATAATATAAAGTTACTACACAGTTTACCTAAAAGTTTTAAATTGAATCTGTTTGAGACAATAGAAATAGAATTAGCAAAAAAACATACTAAATCCATAACGAACGATCAAATTAATTTTACTCTATCTCCAATAATAGAAAATGTAATACATAGTATCTCATAAGGTACTCATACACAGGCGCATACATATCATACCGTTGAGCGACAACTACATTTGTAATACTTGTACTTGACTTTAGCGAACTGATGTACATAGACAATTCAGTGTATGTCGAGCATCTGACAATGGCGTGACTGCCGAAACAGCTGTCTGCGAATAATAAAACATTGTGAAACAAAGTCAACTTTTAAGTTTTTACTTATTAATATACATTTTGACATAATTTTATCATCATAAGTTCGTTTAGCATTAATCAACATGTCTATAAAACTATTCCTCCTAAAATTTAAATGAGCATTATTACCATCAAATATTTAAATAAAATTAAAGTATCCTTGTCATAAATAAACTAAAATAAATATTACAAATTAAAAAAATTTTTTAAATTAAAATATGAGAGTTCTTTTAATAATCTTTTTTAAAAACTACAGTTACTCTGAACTGCTAAACTGACCCGTTTTTTCTGTTGTCGAGTCAGAAATTCCAGCCTACTTACAACTGAAAAGGCCGTCCTTATTGTAAGAAGGAAAGTGCGCTGAGTCTGAAGGACAATTACAGTTTTTTATGTTTATGGTTAAAAAATGGTATTTTTTTGCAGTAATTATAAAAACCATTTATGATTTACCATAGAAACATTTTTTTTGGAATGAAACACTCAAATTTATACTGGTTTATTTAGGTCAATAGTTTTCCTTTAATTTCTCAATCTGACTCCAACTGCCCTTAAACCTTTTTTTTTGTTGTGTGGCTGAAAGATACAAACAGATTAGTTTTAAAATAAGGGTTAAGTTCAACTTACATTAACAATTGACGTGATATTCTCCGTTTCTCCATAATACGGTCTACTAAAATACACGTGCGATTTCACGTATTTGGTAGCTAAAGTTGTTGTCTAAAAATCGCATGTAATATATACATCGATTCGATATTACCTATCTGCAATAACTTTAACATTTCGAAACTTTTTCTAAGCTCCAATCTGTATATTAAAAAAAGTTCCATTTTAAATTCTTCCGTAAACAAAGTACTTGATACAACGTTACCATCCTAACGCACCCATCCTCTTGGCATATATACTTAAAACAGCCCACACTTTTAGAAAAGTTTTTCTGAGCTTTCTCCTTCTGACGTCTAAAATTTACCATAAGTAGCACTATCCGTCATAAATCAAAGAAGCGAGACTATATGGAGTTGAGCCCAAAAAGCGTGACAGTACCAATGCGTGCAATGTGCAAGACAATTGAATTTTACTACTGTACTACGCAGCTCTACTTATAATTTATTTACAATTGTTCCTTCATGCCCTGCCCGTGTTTTTGTTTTACGTTTATTTTTCCTACCATCTGTTTTTGAAATCAAGCGCTGACCCTTTTGTACGTAAATCGTGTTATTGAACGAATACTCTTTTTTGGGTGTTTGTATAAAATTACAAGCCATTTATTTGTTGGTGCGGAGGATTTTTTATATTTCGAGCCTATGTGGTAGTTTTGTGAACACGTGGCTACTTCTCTGGCAAGAAAAAACCAAAAAAATCAAAGAAAGATGTTGACAGCTATCTAAATATAAGCAATAAAACACTAATAAATTTTGTGCAGCGTGTACTAAATAAAGTTGAAGGAAATATTATTTTTAACTCTTTTGAAATTTGAATTTATTTTTATGCATGTATCACTGCTGTAATTATATTTTTTACTGAACTACATCTAAATTACTAAACAACCATTTTTGTTTTCCATCGTACAAGATTTTTTTACTTTTTTTCTTAAGGAAGAATTTGTAGGTCTAGAAGATATAAGATTTAAATAATTTTAAAACTATGAGTTGTGCAAGTGCAAGTGATTCAAGTGGATCCTTATTATTTATTATAAAAAACTTTAACAAAGAATTCTATTGACTTTAGAATGAATGAATTTTTCACGTTTTTAGAGTCTTTTTTAGATCAACGAAAATTTTCACAATTTTTCTTTTTTACCTTATTTTCTTTATTAGTTCTCTGCGTCCAACAAAAAATACTCCATAAAATAAACCAACTAGGTGCCAGGGATTTAAAATATTAATACTTTGGTATGAAATCAATAATATATTGGGACATTTCCAACATGATGACTACCACCACCACACCGGGTTAGTCGAACGTTGAAGCCCATTGTTTCAACCAATCGAAATTCTACAAAGGGCAACGTAATTACTTGTAGCAAATACGAGCTACTTTTACTTCTACCCTTCGAATATCATGGCCTATTTTCTTAAACTCGCGACCATCACGCACCTTTTTTCCCCTCCGACCTCAAGTTTTGGATATTTTGTCCTCTTCTGTTATTATTTTCATGAGTATTCGAACTATGTATTGATTTTCTGACTTTTGTTTGTAAATAAGTTGACGAAGAACAGATATATTTGAATATGGTTTATAAAAAATGATCTTTTTTTTATCTCAGCGCCACAAATCACAGGCTAATAAACACACCTATGTATGCAATCTTTTTTTCTTGTTTTGCTTGCACCTCTCATCTTTTTTCTCTTATTCATTTATTAATTTTTTTTTAATGTTAAATCTTCTAAAAAATTGTATTATTGATTTATCAGTAAATAAACAGACCATCTAAATTGATTAAATAACTCTTGTTATCTTATTTCTTATAAACAAATTTATGAAGTTTAAATTACTGTAAAAAGGAAAATCATTCGGTCTCTTGACCTGCTGAGCGACCAAAATCACCCGTCCATAATACAACTGCCGAGGACATCGGTGTCGCGGCCTCTACCGTATTACGTGCAATAACATATATTCATGTAAATAGACTGCTTAGCTGCAGCCAAAATTGACGCCACTCCAATATCGAATATGTAATAGGTTAGAATAAAAATCGCTACCCATTAGATGTCCCAATACCATTAAATTTATAAGTATTAAGCTAATTGTATTGAGAAAAAAATATGTTAATTGAAAAAATATGATTATTTTGGGATCACTACCACCTGTAAGTATACTACAGTATATATACTATACTAGTCCACTAAAAATCGTTTGCGGGTAAAAGTGGGTAATTCCTCACCAGCTGCTCTCCCATATAGGAGAACTATACTATCAGCGGGTACGCAGTAGCCAAGGGCTTTAATATATCATGTGCTAAGAGAGTCCTTTTTTGACGCGCTGATGAATGTATTATTCATGTGCTACCTACCATTCGTGTCAAGGGGGTCGGAGAGCTACGAGACTAAATTAATAATTAGAGTGTAGTTGTGTCCTTGATCACTACATACCTGGTTAGGTAGTCCGATAACTCATTGGCTTGACTTTTATAAAGTAGTTGATTGTCCTTTTAATGACTTTAAGAATCACATGAATTTTCGAGATTCTCTTAAATGGGGAAAGTATAAATTTCACCGAATAGTGTCTTAATTTTCTCAATTTGGCTGATCGCTTCTGATACAAGTCTGTTACAGAAATCTAGAACGTCTTTTAGTAAAAAAAGATACTGCATCGGGTAAAACTTAAAACTCCTGAGACTTCTGCAAGACTAGCACAGTTACGTTAACGAAAATGAATTTATTTAAGTTTTTTTTGTTTTTTTTTTTTTTGTATTTATAATGATTTTTTTAATTTAACTACATTTAGATGAGTGTACGATACCCGAGAACATAATTTTAAATAAAATCTGCCTACGTCTGACCAAACTCGGACTCGTACTACTTGAAATTGGATGACTCGCAGTTTCCTGATTCCAGACAAATGGCGAGCTTACTTCATACCTCATGCCTAGGAAGGATCCCTGCAGTGTTACCTTTGAGTTTGTACTTTGCTAGTGATTAAGGAGAAACTTTTTGAGACAAACTGACCGAGTCGCTATTTAATTAGGTGGCAATATTAATTTGAGAGTTAACAAGTATTATTTAATGACATAATTATTTTATTTTACAAAATGTTTATTGAATTTTACGATTCATTAAAAAATAAAAAAGAGTAACATAAATAAACAATAATGTGGCATCTTTAAAACAAGAATATAGTGTCAAGTAGTGGTCCCGTTGTGTAAACATTGTATTTAAATTAGATTTAATCTTGGATTTGCTATGTATTGGTAGTTGTACTGGCGAAAAATAGTATCGATTTTACTATCTTGTACAAAATACGTATTTATTTAAATTTGTTAGGAAACGTTTGAATTCTCTTTACATATTTTTAGCCAAAAATGATGAAGCTCACCAGCCTCATTGTTATATCGGCCGTTGTCTTATTCATGCCATGTGATTCAGCAAAAAAGATGGAAAGTCAAGTTCCTGTAATTTTGGATGTACAAAAGTTCTATGCGACCACCAGCATAGGAATTATTTATAGGAGCAACGAAGGTGAGTAAAAGTAAAGCGATTATAAAAAGTTATTAATAGTAAATATCAACAATTTTTCTCTAAAATCCGCAGACATACATTCGGTGGTTAACATGGTGAAAGAATTTTCGCGAAAAATGGTATACTCCGTAGCTTCGACTATATCAGATCTTCCAGAAAAGTATCCGAAACTAAGAAATTACTCAAAAACCCTTTTTGTGGTGTTTTTAAATACTGACAATGATTTTGACAAATTCACGCACTTCTCGAGGCACCACAACCTTTCGCCTCACGTATGGCTATTATTATTTCGGCCTGTCATTACTGAACAAATTGACAACACTTGCCGATATCCTAAAAAGAATTACCTCCACTTGAATATAAAAAGTGAAGTCTTAATAAGATGCGGAGATAATAAAGACATAAATGAATGGTTTGCTGTCGGTCCCCAAAATGAATTACACGTTAATAAATTATTCGAGTGGAGCAAGAAGGACGGATTGATTATAACAGACAAACAAGCCTCATCAAGTGTAGTTGAGAGACGAAGGAATCTGACGGGTGCGTCGGCTATAATTAATGATAAGGTAACGAATTGTTTTAGTAAAAATTGTTTTATTTTGAAATATCACAATTATTGCATTCACAAAAACTTGATTATTTTTCTTTAATGTTCGTAGATTTCTACTTTTTATTCTAAAATAGTGGAAGATTTCGCATCTAACACAGGATTAGCATATAAGTATAAAAATGGCTCCCATATCAATAGTAAATCAAATACAAGTGTCAACAGTACAGTTATTAATTCCACAAAATTATTAAGTGAAAGTATTATTCTTCCCGGCAAGTTTTTATCGAACAAAAATTTGGATAATTATGACGTAACGATTGAAATTATGGATTTTCAAGATACATTATACTATAAATTACCGGGTACCATGGAGGTTCCATGGAGTGCTTATTTCGAGGTGAAATATTTGAATTGTAAAATATTCATGGCTTGATTTCTTTATTACGTTCTTTCTCTTTTATTGAATAGGTTTTCAGCAAACGCATTTGGATTTTCTTGATTATACTTATAGCTATTTCATCAATTCTATTTAGCGTAATTTTAGTATTACATAATGATAGAAGAGGATTTATTTTTAAACTGTCGGACAGTTTTTTAAACGTGTGGCGTATGTTCGTCCATCAGGAATTTACAGGTAAACTGTTTAAGATGGTTTATTCAATAATGCAGCAAAGATGTTAAATTTATGTTATTTATACCATATTGTACAAGATTGTCATTATAAAGTACAATTAGTAGGTAAAATTATATTTAACAAAGATTGGGTTGTTTTAATTAAATAATAGAACTAGATCATCACTCTTAAAAAATGAAAATTTTTATGCATACTTTTAAAAAATATTATACCCATGCGTAAATATACACGAATATGAGGTAATTGATGAAATGCTTACCATGAACCCATTCGATTTTATTATGAATTTTTAGATTACCATTATATTATTATTTATTTTTTAATACTTTTTATTATAGCGATATCCTTCATGTCATGATGCTTTCTTTCTTCATAATAATATATCCTAAATTAGTTTTTAGGCGCAACAAAATTATGGCAGTGCCTTATAATTTTGTCAGAGAATAAAAAGAAGCCACTTCAAAATCATGTATTTTCAATATAAAACAAATTTTAATTTCAGTATGTGGGTGATCTTGTACACGTTTTAAGGAAAAATTTGAGCCCAGCTGAGTTAAAAATAATTCAGCAATGGTCAAATAACAAGTGGTCAGCTTTTTTACTGAAAATCTGTGAGGTTTCAGTTCATACATCTCCATTAATTTTTGTTCAAAATATGTCCAAGAATCGGAATAAACTTAATGCTTACCAAAATTGAAAAATTTTCTCGGTTGCTTATGTAGTTTGCTAATAACAATTAATGACAGAAAAATAATGACGAATTTCATGGTTTATCATCTTTAGGAGGTAAAAATACACAATATTTAAAAAATTCCGTGGACTCGAATCCCCTCATAAATCTCAATTCTATTTTAATAACTCTATAGCTATAAAATACTAACCACCTGCAGGTGATCCATAACGTGAAGACAAATACTTTTTTTAAACAAGAAGTGTGCAAAGAAATTTAGAAAAAATAAGAAATTTAAAAAAAAAGCTTTTTAAGGAGGTTTGGGAGGATCATTTAGAGAGGCGAGGAACGGGGAGGCCCCTCCCCGCTCGCGCATCTGGGCCCCCTTTGCCGCAGCTGCTCTTGTCCTCTACAATTTTTAAACTGTACGACTGTAACTGCTTATATTTTTTAAAAATGCCTGGCAAGGTTTGATTTTTTTTTGTCGAGCATCTTCCTTTCGTACCAAGTTATCTATAAAAACTTTTTTTTCAATCCAACACATTTAGAATATACCTTAATTTTAATTAAAAGGCAAACCTAACCTTGCTCTCTCATAAGAGACCGTGTTAAACTGTCAATTTTTCATAATTTATTTTCTCGAAAATTTCCGCTCATAAAAAATCTAGAAAAATGTATGTGCACTCCTAAAATGCTCAAATATAACATACATTTTTTGGCACGTTTCTCCATTTTGAACTTCTCTCACAAACTTCCTTAAATGGCAGAAGGAGGTGTTTTTTCCACTAACTTGGTAAAACAATTTTCCACAATTTCTGGAATCTTTATTTTAAAAAATAAAAAAATCACAGATGATTATTCAAGTTTGCAAAATGTACGTCTTTGATCTTGTTAATCATCATATACTCTTGAATATAATTTAAGAACCCTAAAAATTTAGGTACACTTATACAATGAAATTGCCTGTCTATACATACATTTTTTTTAATTTACAGATGAACAATTCAATTTCGTATCATCCAAGATGGCAAGACTATCGCTATATCTGACAGCGTTCATTATTATTTCAATGTACGCAGGCTGTTTCACAAGTTTTGCTACAGTTTCAATACCACACATTCCATTTAGAAATGCGCGTGGATTTCTAGCGGACAAAACATATCAGTTGATTATTGTAAAAAACACTGACTCATTAACGTTTTTCTCGGTAATTTTGTAAAGTTTTAATTGAATATATCAACTACATTGTACTTAAAAACTTTATCCAATGATATTTTATTAGAGCTCAAAGGACAATATAAATGACGAACTGAGACAGTTTTTGAAAGATGAGAATAGTCTACCTACAACCCTCCAAGAGGCTATACAGCAGGTAATGTAAAATATTTAACTTACGTTGATAATTTTTAAAGATACTTAACAATGCATCACCTTTCTCAATAGCATTTAAAAATTATTTTTAACACTTTTATTTGTAATGGTGGTAAGACTATTTGTCAAAAGATTTTTTTTTTTTATATTCTACCGTAGACAAAAGTTTTGGCACCCAAAGAATTTGTGTAAATGTCATTAAGAATTATCTTTAACATTTCATTAAAAAAATAGTAATACAAAGATATTATTAAACGTTATAATGTAATTTTTTATTTTTGGAGACGGTTATACAAATTATTCGTATAGATCTATGTTTGTGTGTCCGTGCGTTGTGTGCAATAAATACGGTTCTATACTAGTACACTTTAAACTAGAGCAATTCTAGAAAATTTTTGAAAGATGTACAAATTTAATAAATTAAAATAGAATACTTTTTAGCGTGTTAATCTTAGAAACTTTTTTTAATTGTAGGTATGCAAGGAAAGGGTAGTTCTCTATAACATTGGTTATTCATGGAGTCAAGTAACTTTCAAAAAACCTTGCGAAATCTTAGCTATTCCACTAGGTAACTTTAGAAAAAAAGGTATAGTTTTGAACAAAGGAGATCCACTTCTTCAATTTTTAAATCATCAGTAAGTATTTTCATATAAAAATTTATGATAGACAATTTTAACAATACAAATTTTTTTCAGCATTCAAAAGTATAGAGAGAATGGAATCATTTCTCGAAAAAAAAACGAAAATCGGGCCAAATTCGGTATTAAAAAAGAAGTTTCATTTACATCATTAGGTCTTTCTGAAGTCACTCCACTGTTTGTGTTTTTATTAAGTGGATTTTCCCTAAGTCTAATCATATTTTTGTATGAGAAATGTCACAGACAGATCGTAAAGTATTTTGTAAAAAAATCATGTAGAAGAATCAAGAAACTTAAAAAACCGAAGAAAAACAACCGTTTGTATAATGATGGAAAGCCTTTTTCAATTTATTCTCAGTACAGAGAGCCACAGCCACGCCCTTTGTGGCCTTATACCCCATAAGAAGATTGTAGTGGTACAGTAAACAACAAAAATAAATTTTTAAATGATATACTTTTAATAAGAGTTACCTCATAAGCTGTTAGTTTACCATACACGAATAAAATTGAAAAAGTAATCATGAGTAGAAAAGAGTAGTTTTTGTATCATGTGCGCAAAGAAAAGATATCTCCCTCAGAAGCCGAGATTTATGTATATTAGTTATTAACTTGCAAAACTCGTTTTTCTGCTTAATTATGCCATAGATTTAACGCTCATGGTAAGAAAATTACTCCTAAATATAGATTTTCTACTGACCTGTACCAACTACATACATATTTCTCCACGACATTTTGCAATAATTCTAGGTTAATAAATTTAAAATATATTGGAGCTAGACTCACTGAAATTTTAATTGATAATTTTAATCGTAATTGATTTCATTGTCCTTGTTTTTTAAGCGATACCAGTAGAACTTAATAGTATTTATTGATTTACAGTTTACAATTACAGATGAGCCACTATGTTCAAGACTTTCTTTAAAAACTGTATATATATGTATACTACTTACACAACATATACATATCAATGTGTCACTCAAACTTATGAAGCTCTCCACACGAACCTATATATTTGACCGGAAATGTTTCTGATTTTATTGTACGGAGAACTGGAAGTTGGGCCTCCTAAAATATCAAGTGATTTATTTGTAGTAATCAAAGGAGTGCTTGGTTCTTGACGAATTTAAAAAAAAAAAAAAGAAACATCATCTTAAAATGCAGGGCTGTAATCTAAAACTTCAAATAGAATAGCTATATTTAATGATTATTATGTCATTTGGATTCAAACTGATCAGACATTGAGGGTGATTCCACCGTCAGATGGCAAAAATGTGCCAGGTGGCTTCTGCAAGGCACCTTACGGAGGGTCAAGGCACAGTGTGTCAGATGAGCCACTATGTTCAAGACTTTCTTTAGAAACTGTGTATATATGTATATTACTCACACAACATATACATATCGATGTGTCACTCAAACTTATGAAGCTCACAGACGTGAGATTCCGAGCCAGTGATTGGCTGATTAGGATTGTGTGTGTGTTGGTCCTGAGTACAGCAAACAGAAGAGCCAATCAAAAGAAGCTCCTGCATCTGACACACTGTGCCCTGACCCTCTGTGAAGTGCCTATAAGTGCTTATAGGAACATTTCAAAATTATTCATAATTCACATAATTACTTGACTTATGAAGGTTAAATAAAAAATGTAAAGATTCAATTATTTTGAAAAATAATTATTGTTCGTATATTTTTTATTCTACAATACAAGATCTGCAGTTAAAAATTCGCAAAGTCCTATATTTTTTCATTAAATGTTAATTATGAGTTAAATGTTAAATAAAAGTAAGTGTTTATAATACTTTTAGTGTTATGCAGTAAATGAATTTGTAATTTTCATAAAAGTGTTAAAATAAATATTATAAGAGTTCATTAGTTTGAATTTTTTTTATTTATCCTCTATATTCTTTTTTTTTACTTTAGTTATTTACCAAAGAACATGGTGAAAAAGTAGGAAGGTAAATAATTTATTTTTTTTTAAATACGAAGACAGAAAGTTCAATTAGAATTCGATGGAAAAATTACAGAAAATAATGTTCAATTGTTACAAGCACATGCTAATAAGATTAAAATTTTAACTCCCTTGTGAGTAGTGTTTAGCCGTCATATAAAATGTTTGCTCATTAAAAATGTATTGGTCAAGAAATTCTTAGTTGTACACTGTATACATGTTAATATACTATTTATTGCATTAAAAAATTGTTGTGTTAAAAGAAAAACCGTCATCTTTGTATTTTTTAATTATGCTTTTGTTTTTCTAAATTTTATTTTAAATTTTTCATTGTGTAGTATAATATCTCTGTTTCACTAAATTGGATCGTATTTTAAATAATATATTTAAAAAAGTATTTTTTTGTCAGGTACTTCGTATTAAAAATAAAAATTTTTAATTCTTAGAAAAATTAACTTATAACATCAATGATCTTAGCTTACTTCAACCTTAACAAAATACTTTTTATTGTTTGGCGGATGTTATTTAAAGGAGTTATAGTGCAGAAAAATAAGTAACAAACTGGACAGTTTTTGTCACTGTCAATTATGAGGAAAAAAGAGGTGGCTGAAAAAAAACTAAAATAATTCTTCAATAGTTACTATTCTAATTTTCTTTAATAATATTTTTTATAGGCATTTAAATCTTGCATATAAATATTTTTTCTAAAACTGTTGTTTGGCATAACATTTTAGCCTTGTCAAATAACTTAAAATCTGTGAAACCATTTGTAACAACAAAATCAAGAGAAAATTTTGTTATAAATTATCCTACGGTACCTACTAGATTACAAAAATTTTTTTAGTAGACTTTCCAACTATAAGTATCTCGATTGAGTGTAGGATAAAAAAAATAGCACTTGATATTATTATAAAGAAAATCGACAACTGTATAAATGTAATACTCAACTTATTTTATGAAGTGTTCGAATTTTAATTTTATTTTCTGTATTAATATGATAAAAACTATGAGATCTCAAAGTTATTTTAGTTGACTATTTGTGAATAAAATAAATTAGACAGTATAATGACATTATTCATTACATCTCTTTTTTATATTATCTTTTAGTTACTGTAACCATAAATCGACATTTATAAGGTTGATCACAGTCTATTTATGAATAGCTGGAGCATATAAATACAAGACATTGTCCGAGTCAAGCCACGCCTCAGCCTTATCCGAATCATTCTTATCTGGAATCTTACATATTAAGGTGATTTCTCGGGAAGCGTTTTCGTCCTCACCTTCTTTAACTATCTTTATGCCCGTAACTAAAACGAATTTACCACTGACCTGAAAATTAAACATACTTTTCTCACCAACATATTTTATTATCATAAAATAATTTTCATGCGTGTAAATAAAATAGTATTATGAAACATCCAACGGGTTTAATATTTCATTTATACCTATTGGCTCATAAAATTTCTTGACGAAGTATAGCATAAGACTAGTCAGCACATACTTTTTTAATTTTAGTCAAGCATTTAACACGAGTAAAATTTAATACTTAAAAAGTAAAACCAGACAATGACTTAGACAAAGAATTTCTGTACTTACGTTGACGTTAAGCGTATTCGGAACAAATGTAGTAGAATCTATTCCCTGTAGATGGGTGCCCTGCAAATACGCCACTTTATTGAATTTTCGAGTAATGTTAAGAAATCGAGATATTCGTCTTTAATTGATCGTTTCCTCACCTCATCATTATCGGCGGCTGAGATACGAGGATCATCCTTAGATATCGGCTCAATCTCCAACTGCCTCGTCTCTTGGGAAGTGTTGCTGGGAGATGTAATCTCGTGACCCGCTAACATTGTTGAATTGGGATTTTCAATATCTGATGGTATATTTAGACCCGGGTCGTCGTCATATGATTCCAGTGTTTCGTCAGACATTTTGATAAAAATACTATTGTGACGTGGCTTTTTCGATTGACAAAAAAATAAAGGCACGAATTGCGGTTAAAGTAACTTTATTGTAACCTCTTGAGACAAGTAGGGCGTGTCTCTAACGGCTCTAG
The DNA here is from genome assembly GCF_036245765.1 of Copidosoma floridanum. Taxonomy (NCBI): domain Eukaryota; kingdom Metazoa; phylum Arthropoda; class Insecta; order Hymenoptera; family Encyrtidae; genus Copidosoma; species Copidosoma floridanum. Next base: position 14,762 of record NW_028321915.1, on the reverse strand, counting down.
ATAATATACCCGACTTACCAAAGATTAGTAAGACTCGACTAACTTCGCTTTTCTTCTCTATTTTACTAGCTTCTCTCGTCTATTCCCCCACCTTTGAAAATTTAGGCCGAAAAAAGCGCACAGGTATTGCAATAAGAGTTGGGGTACAGATGAGGCAAATAAACAATACTTGCCGCCAATCTCACAAAAGTTGAAGAACTTGACAAATAGTAAAGATACACAGTGAGTATGCGATGTCGTCTTGCCATTAAGAGTTATATCGGTAGAAAAAAATTTACATTAGTGACATAGTTGACAAATGAAATAAAATAAAAATAATTTTAATGAATAAAATTTGTCTATTTTTATTATTTAAAAGCGGTTATGAATAGTACCAACAAACTAGGATTATATTGATTATAGAAGTCAGTAAGAATGAGATCAATTGTTACTTCGTCGGAAATTACTTCCTATCACAATATGGTCCACAATCTTTAAAGATTAAGTCAACTTGCTGTCAGATCTTACGCGAATAAATTCTCACGGTTACAGTTTTGATCGTTTTATTATGAAGAGAAACTGTTTTGACCTTCAATGCTAAATCATTTTTTTTTCTCCTCAAATCGACGCTTCTATCAAGCACAACGAATTTGCTATAAAGTAAAAAACGATTATGCTTTATTATGTGTTTGCACATCAGTTTAAAAAAAAGGTAAAATCCAATAAAACAAATCGATGTATAAAATGTCGATGTAATTAGCATGTAATATTAATTATTTCACTTGAAAACGGATTAAATATACTTCTTCTTTAAACGAAATCCTAACTTTAAGCCTGTGGTCAACATCATACTTTAATTTTTTTTGGTTTTTCCTTAACACTACATTGACATCAAGTATAAAAAAAGTACACACACCAACGAATAGCTGATTTGTGATTTTATTCAAACACCCAAAAAAAGCGTTCGATCAATACCATGATGTACTTACAAATGGGTCAGCGATTGATCCAGTAATCAGATCATAGGAAAAATAAATGTCGAACAAAAGCAGGTGCAGGACCTACACAAAGAATTGTAAATATATTATGAGCAGAGCTGCGTAGAAGAAGGTGGTAAAATTAAATTGTCATCGACATTAACGCGTCAGTACTGACACGCGATATTTAAGAGAATAAGCTTCTCTTCCTCTGCTCAATTCTATATATATAGGGTCGCTTTTTGGTTTTATGCTGGAAAGTACAGATAAGATATTGAAAAGTGGTTAAAACTTTGAACGTTAAAAAAGGAAACGTTTCCAAAAGCGTAGCGTGCGTTCTAATTATTTATGTTTTTAACCGCAAGAGAAGAAAGTAGGTGCTTCGAGGGACGGTCCTGTATGTATTTATACCATTCGTTAATGTATCTACAGATGAGGATGTGTTGGCACATTTTCTAAATTTTACTTGTACTTAAAGGTCGGAGCTTTAAAAAATTTTTCTATGTAGAAGTTAATGTAAAAAGGATCATTAATGTTCAAATTGACATATATATGCGCTTTGCAGACAACAATTTTAGCTAACCGACAAGTGAAATCGCATACGGTATAGGTAAAGCGTGTGCAACTCTTGTTTTAACCCTCAATTATATGTATATGTATAAATTTTACAACCATTTTTGAGAACTGTTTTCAAAGTGTAAAAGTCTCAAGTTTCTACAACTTATGACATTTCATGAATACCGGCCTTCTAAAAAATAAAAAATACTCCTTTAATTGTACAACCTTATTTTAAGATACATTTACCTTGATGGTAGTTATTTTAAGTCTTATAGCTTTACATAAAAATAATACATTATTATGTATTCATAGAAAGAAAGGCAGAAGATCTTAATAAATTGCTTTTGACCTTTTTGCTTTGTATGAAAATACTTTTCACATATTTAAATCAGATATAAGCCAAAAAATTATATATTATTATTCAGCAGATGTCCCACTGATAATGAAGCAAATTATACAACAACGAAGGCCAATGACTTTCAGCCTTTTTTCTGGCATTACCAATTACCTGCTTTTTTTATAAAAAAAAAAACTTTAGTTATAATAAGTAACATAAAGTTCAAGCACCCATTTAAGTACAGACAGTACTTATTAAATTATAGAACATTTTTTAGTGGTGCAAAAATTTTATGATAGCACTGCTATTAAAATTTAAAAAAAATTACAAGGAAACACATTCATGATTTATATCTTATATAATAAAACTATTGAGCATATTAATATCCACAGCAGTTATTGAACACCGAATGTCTAAATTGCATAAAAAACAGGGAAATCATTTCATGTTAGAAGTTTGATCCATTCTTAAATTCTACTTCTACTAGTAAATCTATCATATTATAAAGCGCCAAAAATCTATGATGTATAGTTTATAGAAAAAAAATTTTTATTTAAGAAGAATCCAATTGAATACCGTATACTGGTACAAAACATCAAGTTCTAATTACATGCACACATATTTGGATTTGGTACGCTAATGATACATCGATTTTTTTTAAATGAGAAACATGAACAAATTGACGTACAGCTAATTAACTGATGTAAATGAATGAGAAAATTATTTAATAAACAGCTACAGTTGCTGACTAATTTTTTACGTTACTAAAAAACTTTAACAGTTAAATATTTCGAAAAATGATAATATTCATTAAAGAAATGTTACTTGTTACATACAGTGTATCTCCAATTGAAAGTAGCTTGAAGCCTATATGGTGCATTACTTTGAAATTCTGTCATGTATTGGTTTCTTTGCCACTTGTCCTACGACGATTGGCTTCTGTTTTGTTTGTTTTGAGAAATACAAATAAAACAAGGAGAAGTTGGGAAGGGGTTGACTGTATGTCGATGGGTGTGACTTTTCTCTCACTTAACGGCCAGAAAGTTTTGGTATAGTGGGAAAAGGAATCCCAAACCCTTTTAAGCCGTGGCGTAGCCAGGATGACCAGATCTGATAACTAACAGCCAAATTGGCGATTTTTGACCAACCATCGCGTAAAATTTTTTTATATTTTGCACTTAGATATTTTTTGGTAACTTTACCTAAAGCTCCCCAGTATAAACTCAGCGTCAAGCAAATACATGTACTTTTTATTGTATAAAATATTGAAGGCCAAGCGCCCACTTAATAATTACGATTGAACATTTCTGAAGTTCGTTTTTAGCTGTAGCTGTAGGATAGGCGAATCCTGTGGTTCTGAAACTTGGCTCAAGGAATCGAGAAAGTAAAATCAGTGCTTCATGTGCCTAGTACCTCAGGGTGGTTCTCAAACGAATCCAATATTTTATTTATGTCTATATAAATTTTTATTTTGTGGTTGGTTGATTGACGATTCTTTTATTTTTTTTTATTGTTTATTTTAAAATAAACCTCTTATTTATTTAAAATTTGTTCTGCACTTTTTTCTATTGTATCTTGTTACCTAATGCAGAGACAAAAAAATTGTTCCAAGAATAAGTGAAAAACATTTTATGCATTAGTTATTTATGCTAATAAAAATTGTGTGGCAAGTTGTTATAAAAAAAAAAGCTTGATTTTTCGTAGAACAAAGACCAAGTTACTGTATGTATTGAATATCGAAAAGATTTGAAGATAACAAAAAAAATAGGAAACAGTTAACTATTTTTTTTTTAGGCATTTTACACTTACGGGTTTTTAGTAGCTAACATTTTTATTTTCTAATACTAAACGTATATGATGTTGAAAACAAATGTTACACTGTATTTTTAAAAATAATACAGACACAAAAGGTAGTACAATTTACCTCATACACCGTATCACATGCGTTATACGTATATTTTTTGCTTAACTTTTATGCTATTCATCTTGCAAAAAGTGCACTTTCCTTAAAATAAAATTTTTTTAACTCATTTCCGACCAATTGTATTTTTTTCATTTTTATTGATATAAAAATGTCATACATTTTTTTTCAATGAAACAATTTTTTTTTTTACAATACGAAATAAATATTTTCCAAACCAAAAAAAGGGGGGCTTATTCAACGAGAATAAAGTTTATTGCAAAGTTTTTTGATAAATATATTTTAATACTATATAATGTCCATAACTTGCATCATATTGCTGATGATGTCAAAAATATGAAGTGTTTGTTAAATGAATTTTGAGCTTTTGATTTTGAAAGCACTCTAGGAGTAACAGAAGAGCAGATTGCCAGTGGATACAAGTCTCTCGTTCAGCTATGCAAAAAAATTGAAGAGAAACGCTTAATAAACAATAAAAAAAAAAAAAAGAAATACAATCCAATTACAAAATCCAGTAAAAACCATAAACAAATTTATTTGAAAAAAGTTAATTACATGGGATGTGACATTTCGATTCAAGAACCAAACAATGTTGTGTTGACAAAAGACTCTGTAAAGTGATAAAAATTAAACGAATGGGTATGAATCCAACCAGTGCTCTTGGCGATTTTAAAGTAACTGGAGAGCAGTCACTTATTCTTGGACCTGACTTTACGTACCCGAGCGATTAAACACTTATAAATATGTAGAAAGTCAAAAAAGATTGTGAAAAGAAAGTGGAAAATTTCAACACGAATAATATACAATCGAAACTAATTTTATTTAAAATTTTTGAGCTTTTGGAAGATGATAGTACATTGTTCATCGTTCCACTGCTACATTAATGTTAAAAATATATATAGGCTGTACATAGGAAAGTGTATTTTACAATGACGAAAGCGTATGATTATAACATTGACAGTGCTTACTGTGTGTGCATCATTACACGTGCATACGGAAGCAATTGGCAAACTAAGTGAATTAATTGTTATTATTTGCATAAACAGTGAAAGGTGTTAGTAACTACGTGAGACAACTGTTAACCTAAACAATTATTGTGTTAGTGTCGATGTATATACGTAATTCGAAATTCTTAGAGGTTATAATAAAGTAAACACTGCAGTTTGTTTCACCGACTACTTTTAATCTTTATCAGTATCAAATTTGTACTCTGTAGAGGTAAAAAACTAAATTTTTTTTCTTATTACTATGATGACCTTTTGTACATGATGAGTTTCATTACAGATGAACAGTAAATTTTACATAGTAAAAATTGATAGCAGCGCAAAAGAAATTTCTGAGCCTTTCATTGTACATGTCACTTTTATTGGTGTTGATAACGTAACAGGCCAAAGATACAACATTTTATATGCCTCTTCCATGGACAGACGATAATATTCAAGTCATATCCAACTTTGTAAGCAGTAGTGCAATTCCACCGCCTACTTTGTCTTACTTATAAAATTTTCAAAATGTATATATATATTTTAGATACGTACGAAGAAGCATTGAAACATCTGAGCTCTATGACATTCATACCCAAGAAACCTCGATCTTTGTTAACTATATCTCAAACAACGTGCTCAGAAGCAGGGAAAAGTATATCTTTAAAATCAAATGCTTCATCGTCAAAAGTCATTGACAAAACTTCGACGTATAACATGTACATCTTATTTTGTGTTCAAAGCCTTTCAGAGGCAATAAAGACTGGTACTGCAAGTCTTGCTGAAAATGTTGAGGAACAATCAAAAGGTTTTAATGTATAATCATCTGTATGTATAAATATTCTTTACACGCATTCGTGTAGTAACCATTGCGTACGCAATTATTTTTCACAAATCCACTATGAAAATATATACGAAATATATCTTGAATTATCAAACCTATCCTTATGTTGTAAATTCATAAATAAAGTATAGATGATAAAGATGAATAAAGTAAAGTTAATAACAGTATAGATAATAATAGATAAATAAAGTATAAATAGACATAATTTTATTATTAATTGATTTCTCGCTTGGGCGTTGGTGAAACATTTCGAATTGAAATGTATATTAATAAGTAAAAACTTAAAAGTTGGCTTTGTTTCACAATGTTTTATTATTCGCAGACAGCTGTTTTGGCAGTTGCGCCATTGTCAGATGCTCGACATACACTGAATGGTCTATGTACATCAGTTCGCTAAGGTCAAGTACAAGTATTACAAATGTAGTTGTCGCTCAAAGGTATGATATGTATGCGTCTGTGTTTGAGTGCCTTATGAGATACGATGTATTACATTTTCTATTATTGGAGATAGAGTAAAATTAATTTGATCGTTCGTTATGGATTTATTGTGTTTTTTTGCTAATTCTATTTCTATTGTCTCAAACAGATTCAATTTAAAACTTTTAGGTAAACTGTGTAGTAACTTTATATTATTTTCATCTAGGAAATGCGCATTAGAATTACAGTGTTCACTAAAACCCGTCGTATTGCGATCTTCATAAAGAGACTTTTTGTGCTCCTTTATACGTTTGGAAAGGGCACGTCCTGTCTGTCCAATATATATGGCATCGCATTCGGAACAATTAATCTGATAAACTCCACATTTCTGTAAAATACCAACTTTTTCCTTATTATTACATAAAATGGATGTCAAGTTACGTTTATTGACCATAATTGTATTTACATTTTGTTTTTTTTAAAAATTACTTATTTTATCGGATACTATGGGAACATAATTCAACATATTAAATTTTTCGGTTTGTTTTGCGACTGCGTAAAAATATTTTGAAATAAGTCTATTTTTTATTTTAAAAATTAGATTATCTATGAGGTTTTTATTGTAACCATTATTAATTGCTAAACATTTTAATGGATTGATTTCCTTTTCGTAATAAGATTTTGTTAACGGTACTGTTAATAATCTATATACAAAAGAGTAAAATGCACTCATTTTTATATTGATGGACTGCTTTGAATCGTACGGTACTAACGTATCTGTGAAAGTTGGTTTTCTATAAATTTCATACAACAACTCACCGTCTTTTCGTGTTATTTTTAGATCCAGAAAATTTAAACTATTGTCATGTTCAGCTTCTGCTGTAAATTTTATACCCGGTACTAAATCATTTATGTAGCTGAGAAAACTGGTCATTGTCCTCTCTGTACCCTTCCAGATGCAAAACACATCATCGACATACCTCGACCAGTGTAAAACATTACTGGTGAGGAGGGAGGTCGAATCGAATATAAGGTCCTCTACGTATGACATGAATATCTCACTGAGAAGGGGGGTGAGGGGAGAGCCCATTGGAAGACCGTTAAGTTGTAAATAATATTTATTACTGAACTTGAAGTAGCTTTGTTCTAAACAAATGGATATTAATTTTAAAATTTCTTGTTTTGAATCAACACCAGGAAGGGCTATTGTCAACCAGATATTTAATAATATTCTTTAGATGGTCTGTAGGGATGGAGGGAAATAGATTAACAACATCGAATGAAAGCAATCGTGCATAACATGGAATTTTGAGATCTCTAAGTTTATCTATTAGTTGACTTGTTTTTTTAATGCTATGTTTTGGCTTAAAGTTGAGTAAGGAAGGGAGTATTTTATTAAGTTCTTTTGCGAGTAAGTAGGTTGGTGCATTAGTATAAGATACTATTGGTCTCATTGGTATGCCCTCCTTGTGTATTTTAGGTAAGCTGTATAGTACCGGCACCGAAGAATTCATAACAGTTAACATGTGCAAATTACAATCATAGAGTATGTTTGTACAAATTTTTAAAAACTGACTTAGTCTCCCTTTAAAAATTTGCTGTAGGATCAGAATTCAAAATTTTAAAATTATTGTTATTTATTAAAAGTTCTGTCTTTTCAATATAGTCATACTTATTCAAAATGGTAACAGTGTTTCCTTTGTCAGCTTTACATAAAATTAAATTATTATTTTTAAGTTTTTTCTTTAAAGAAATAATACTTTTGAATTCTGAGCTATTGTTAGTTGAAAATTGTTTTTTGTTTTTATTTATTACATCAACGCATTTGTATCTAAAAAGTTGTAGTTCGTTTTTATCTATACCTTTTGATGCTATTTCTGCGTATACAGAAAGTTCGATGAAATCTTTGAAGTTTTTAATGTTAGGACAGTACTTTAAACCTTTATTCAAAATGTTTTTTTCATTTTGTGTGAACGTAACTTCGGATAAGTTCTTGACTCTCGGATAAAAAGAAAAAGAAAAATCAAACTTTGTACTGGATTCCACGGTGGCCGATGACGTAGTCTGTTGTTGTTTATTAACCTTCGTATGTGTGGCAAGTGGTGAATTATTTGCTCTCTGTTGTATTTTGCTGTTCTCCTTCTGTATGAGCCCATCAAGTTTCTTAGTATGTGTTTGGCGGTGTGTGTGTTAAATTTCTCGAACATTATTTCTCGTCTCTTCGTCTAAAATATCAAATTCTACGTTATGGCAGCGTCTAAGTAGTTCGCTGTGTATTAACTTTAAGTGGTGTGACAAATTGCTCCTGATTCTGTACCACTTTTTTAATTCCACATTTAGCCAAAAAGTGTATGCTTTGTCAATCACTGCGGTTGATTCTGTTGATTTATGTCGGCAAATTATCTTTATATATGTGGGGGTACCAAATGTAGTTGTAAACATCTTTTATTAAAATAAAGATGGTTGTTACACTTGTAAAACTTTACTAGACACTTTCTATAAAAGATTGCGAGATATGCTTTGCTAGCATTTAAAAGATTATTAATTGATTTTTTGCTTTTGCGTTGGTGAAACATTTCGAATCAAAATGTATATTAATAAGTTAATAAGCATATATATTGGACAGACAGGACGTGCCCTTTCCGAACGTATATAGGAGCACAAAAAGTCTATTTATAATGATCGCAATACGACGGGTTTTAGTGAACATTGTAATTCTATTGCGCATTTCCTAGATGAAAATAATATAAAGTTACTACACAGTTTACCTAAAAGTTTTAAATTGAATCTGTTTGAGACAATAGAAATAGAATTAGCAAAAAAACATACTAAATCCATAACGAACGATCAAATTAATTTTACTCTATCTCCAATAATAGAAAATGTAATACATAGTATCTCATAAGGTACTCATACACAGGCGCATACATATCATACCGTTGAGCGACAACTACATTTGTAATACTTGTACTTGACTTTAGCGAACTGATGTACAAAGACAATTCAGTGTATGTCGAGCATCTGACAATGGCGTGACTGCCGAAACAGCTGTCTGCGAATAATAAAACATTGTGAAACAAAGTCAACTTTTAAGTTTTTACTTATTAATATACATTTTGACATAATTTTATCATCATAAGTTCGTTTAGCATTAATCAACATGTCTATAAAACTATTCCTCCTAAAATTTAAATGAGCATTATTACCATCAAATATTTAAATAAAATTAAAGTATCCTTGTCATAAATAAACTAAAATAAATATTACAAATTAAAAAAATTTTTTAAATTAAAATATGAGAGTTCTTTTAATAATCTTTTTTAAAAACTACAGTTATTCTGAACTGCTAAACTGACCCGTTTTTTCTGTTGTCGAGTCAGAAATTCCAGCCTACTTACAACTGAAAAGGCCGTCCTTATTGTAAGAAGGAAAGTGCGCTGAGTCTGAAGGACAATTACAGTTTTTTATGGTTATGGTTAAAAAATGGTATTTTTTTGCAGTAATTATAAAAACCATTTATGATTTACCATAGAAACATTTTTTTTGGAATGAAACACTCAAATTTATACTGGTTTATTTAGGTCAATAGTTTTCCTTTAATTTCTCAATCTGACTCCAACTGCCCTTAAACCTTTTTTTTTGTTGTGTGGCTGAAAGATACAAACAGATTAGTTTTAAAATAAGGGTTAAGTTCAACTTACATTAACAATTGACGTGATATTCTCCGTTTCTCCATAATACGGTCTACTAAAATACACGTGCGATTTCACGTATTTGGTAGCTAAAGTTGTTGTCTAAAAATCGCATGTAATATATACATCGATTCGATATTACCTATCTGCAATAACTTTAACATTTCGAAACTTTTTCTAAGCTCCAATCTGTATATTAAAAAAAGTTCCATTTTAAATTCTTCCGTAAACAAAGTACTTGATACAACGTTACCATCCTAACGCACCCATCCTCTTGGCATATATACTTAAAACAGCCCACACTTTTAGAAAAGTTTTTCTGAGCTTTCTCCTTCTGACGTCTAAAATTTACCATAAGTAGCACTATCCGTCATAAATCAAAGAAGCGAGACTATATGGAGTTGAGCCCAAAAAGCGTGACAGTACCAATGCGTGCAATGTGCAAGACAATTGAATTTTACTACTGTACTACGCAGCTCTACTTATAATTTATTTACAATTGTTCCTTCATGCCCTGCCCGTGTTTTTGTTTTACGTTTATTTTTCCTACCATCTGTTTTTGAAATCAAGCGCTGACCCTTTTGTACGTAAATCGTGTTATTGAACGAATACTCTTTTTTGGGTGTTTGTATAAAATTACAAGCCATTTATTTGTTGGTGCGGAGGATTTTTTATATTTCGAGCCTATGTGGTAGTTTTGTGAACACGTGGCTACTTCTCTGGCAAGAAAAAACCAAAAAAATCAAAGAAAGATGTTGACAGCTATCTAAATATAAGCAATAAAACACTAATAAATTTTGTGCAGCGTGTACTAAATAAAGTTGAAGGAAATATTATTTTTAACTCTTTTGAAATTTGAATTTATTTTTATGCATGTATCACTGCTGTAATTATATTTTTTACTGAACTACATCTAAATTACTAAACAACCATTTTTGTTTTCCATCGTACAAGATTTTTTTACTTTTTTTCTTAAGGAAGAATTTGTAGGTCTAGAAGATATAAGATTTAAATAATTTTAAAACTATGAGTTGTGCAAGTGCAAGTGATTCAAGTGGATCCTTATTATTTATTATAAAAAACTTTAACAAAGAATTCTATTGACTTTAGAATGAATGAATTTTTCACGTTTTTAGAGTCTTTTTTAGATCAACGAAAATTTTCACAATTTTTCTTTTTTACCTTATTTTCTTTATTAGTTCTCTGCGTCCAACAAAAAATACTCCATAAAATAAACCAACTAGGTGCCAGGGATTTAAAATATTAATACTTTGGTATGAAATCAATAATATATTGGGACATTTCCAACATGATGACTACCACCACCACACCGGGTTAGTCGAACGTTGAAGCCCATTGTTTCAACCAATCGAAATTCTACAAAGGGCAACGTAATTACTTGTAGCAAATACGAGCTACTTTTACTTCTACCCTTCGAATATCATGGCCTATTTTCTTAAACTCGCGACCATCACGCACCTTTTTTCCCCTCCGACCTCAAGTTTTGGATATTTTGTCCTCTTCTGTTATTATTTTCATGAGTATTCGAACTATGTATTGATTTTCTGACTTTTGTTTGTAAATAAGTTGACGAAGAACAGATATATTTGAATATGGTTTATAAAAAATGATCTTTTTTTTATCTCAGCGCCACAAATCACAGGCTAATAAACACACCTATGTATGCAATCTTTTTTTCTTGTTTTGCTTGCACCTCTCATCTTTTTTCTCTTATTCATTTATTAATTTTTTTTTAATGTTAAATCTTCTAAAAAATTGTATTATTGATTTATCAGTAAATAAACAGACCATCTAAATTGATTAAATAACTCTTGTTATCTTATTTCTTATAAACAAATTTATGAAGTTTAAATTACTGTAAAAAGGAAAATCATTCGGTCTCTTGACCTGCTGAGCGACCAAAATCACCCGTCCATAATACAACTGCCGAGGACATCGGTGTCGCGGCCTCTACCGTATTACGTGCAATAACATATATTCATGTAAATAGACTGCTTAGCTGCAGCCAAAATTGACGCCACTCCAATATCGAATATGTAATAGGTTAGAATAAAAATCGCTACCCATTAGATGTCCCAATACCATTAAATTTATAAGTATTAAGCTAATTGTATTGAGAAAAAAATATGTTAATTGAAAAAATATGATTATTTTGGGATCACTACCACCTGTAAGTATACTACAGTATATATACTATACTAGTCCAGTAAAAATCGTTTGCGGGTAAAAGTGGGTAATTCCTCACCAGCTGCTCTCCCATATAGGAGAACTATACTATCAGCGGGTACGCAGTAGCCAAGGGCTTTAATATATCATGTGCTAAGAGAGTCCTTTTTTGACGCGCTGATGAATGTATTATTCATGTGCTACCTACCATTCGTGTCAAGGGGGTCGGAGAGCTACGAGACTAAATTAATAATTAGAGTGTAGTTGTGTCCTTGATCACTACATACCTGGTTAGGTAGTCCGATAACTCGTTGGCTTGACTTTTATAAAGTAGTTGATTGTCCTTTTAATGACTTTAAGAATCACATGAATTTTCGAGATTCTCTTAAATGGGGAAAGTATAAATTTCACCGAATAGTGTCTTAATTTTCTCAATTTGGCTGATCGCTTCTGATACAAGTCTGTTACAGAAATCTAGAACGTCTTTTAGTAAAAAAAGATACTGCATCGGGTAAAACTTAAAACTCCTGAGACTTCTGCAAGACTAGCACAGTTACGTTAACGAAAATGAATTTATTTAAGTTTTTTTTGTTTTTTTTTTTTTTGTATTTATAATGATTTTTTTAATTTAACTACATTTAGATGAGTGTACGATACCCGAGAACATAATTTTAAATAAAATCTGCCTACGTCTGACCAAACTCGGACTCGTACTACTTGAAATTGGATGACTCGCAGTTTCCTGATTCCAGACAAATGGCGAGCTTACTTCATACCTCATGCCTAGGAAGGATCCCTGCAGTGTTACCTTTGAGTTTGTACTTTGCTAGTGATTCAGGAGAAACTTTTTGAGACAAACTGACCGAGTCGCTATTTAATTAGGTGGCAATATTAATTTGAGAGTTAACAAGTATTATTTATCGAAACTCGATAGTATTGATATACATTGTATTTATCTCCTAGGGTTTGAATTTGAGTTGAAAATTATCGGATTAAGTTGTCTACTATTTTTAATACAAACTTTTCTTTCGCAGCGTAAGTACTACAATATCACAAACAACATCAAATCAGATTCTTTAACGCGTGGGTATATCTGCAACTGTTTACAAATTGCTCTTGTTTCATAAACCATCTTCGAAAATATCTGTTCTTCGTCAACTTATTTACAAACGAAAACCACAAAATCAATACATAACTTGAATACTCATGGAAATAGTAACAGAATAGGACAAAATATCCCAAACTTGCGGTCGCAGGGGAAAAAAGGCGCTTGATGGTCGCGAGTTTAAGAAGATTGGCCGCAATGTTTAAAGGGTAGGAGTGAAAGTAGCTCGGAATTTCTGTAAGAAGATACGTGGCCCTACCTAGGATTCTGATTAGTTAAAACAATGGGCTCCAAAAGTCGATTAACCCGGTGTGGTGGTGGTAGTCCTGATGTTGGAAATGGCTCAATATATTATTTATTTCATACTAAGGTATTATTATTTCAAATCCCTGTCAGCTGCGTTAATTTATTTTCTGGAATATTTTTCGTTCTACGCCGAGAAATAATAAAGAACATAAGGTAGAAAAGAAAAAATACGATGATTTTCTTTGGTTTTAGAGAGATACTTAAAAAAGTAAAAAATCGCTTATCGTAGAATCGGTAGGATGCCTAATTGAAATTTTTCATAATGAATAGCGAGGATCCACTTGAATCACTTGAACTCACGTAAATTATTATTTTAAAATTATTTAAATCTTATTCCTTTCAAACCTAAAATTCATGTTTGGTTCGTAGTATTATTGTTTTTATCTGAAGAAAAAAAAAAGTAAAAAATCTTTTACCATAAAAAACAAAAGTGTTGTAAAAAAATTGTTGTTTAGTAATTAGGATGTAATGCAGTTGAAAATAGAACTACAGTAGTGATAAATGCATAAAAATTACTTTAAATTTAAAGAAAAAACAAAAAATAATATTCCCTTTAACTTTTTAGTATATGCTGCACAAAATGATTAGGTATATTATTGCTTATTTTGAGCTTGTGGTCAATATCACACTTCAATTTGAGTTTCTTTTTACTAGAAAAACGGCCACAGTAACATCAAATCGCCACACTGTCTTTAAATATAAAAAAGAACACACGCAAATGACTGGTTGGCTTGTAATTTTGTACAAACACCCAAAAATAAGCATTCGATCAATAACACGATGTACTTACAAATGGGTCAGTGCTTGATTTCAAAAACATATCATAGGAAAAGTAAATGTGGAACAAAAGCAGGTGCAGGACATATACAGACAATGATAAATATATTATGAGCAGAGCTGCGTAGTAGAACGTGGTAAAATTGAATTGTCATCCACATTAACGCGTCAGTACCGACACGCGATACTTGAGGAAATAAACTATTCTTCTTCGGCTCAATTCTATATATAGTGTCACTGCTTTGTTTTATGCTAAAAAGTACAGATGAGATATTGAAAATTTGAAAATTTTGGACGTTAAAAGGAGAAACGTTTGCAAAAGCGTAGCGGCCGTTAACGTTATCTATGTTCTTAACTCCAAGAGAAGAAAGTAGGTGATTCGAGGGACAGTCCTGTATGTATTTATACCATTTGTTCATATATTTACAGATGAGCATGTCTTCGCACATTTTCTTAATTTTACTTAGAGGTTGGAGCTTAAAAAAAATTTGCAGCATATAAAATCGCACTCGGCGTATTTTAGTAAGGATATCATTGGCGATATGAATGATGCATCAAATATTAATGTCACTTTTGATTAAACACTTATTTTAAAATAATTTTGCTTATTTGTATACTTACAACCGATAGATGTAAATTTATGTAAAAAGTTCGTCATTACAGAGTATTAACTTTAAAA